>NC_080169.1:28624082-28827726 GCF_950295315.1 Erinaceus europaeus
CAAGCTAACATAGTATCAATAGGGTAATAAAATAGCTGGACTACAAAAAACAACAGAGGGGAGAGAGAATAGAATAAAGGAGGCAGAAAACAGAATTAGCAAGATTGAGGATGAATTAGATAAAAACTAAGATCTCCAAAAGAGATTAAGAGATACTGAAAACAAGAGACATTCAGGATGACTTCAAAAAGAAATAATATACACATTATAGGCCTACCAGAGGAAGAAAGAGGGAGGGGAAGAAGGCATTCTTCAGAACATAATAGATGAGAACTCCCCTAGTCTAGACAACATAAAAGACAAAGGTTCAAGAAGCCCAGAGTCCCAAATAGAATTAACCAAGACTTAAAGACACCAAGACACGTCATATTTAGAATAAAAAGGAATAGGGATAAAGAAATGATCCTGAAGGCTGCAAGAGAAAAACAAAGAATCACTTACAGGGGAAAGCCCATAAGATTAGCAACAGATTTCTCTACACAAACACTACAGGCCAGAAGTGAATGACAAGATATCTGCTCAGTGATGAGTGCTCAATGAGAAAGGCTTTCAACCAAGACTACTGTATCCTGCTACATTGTCATTCAGACTAGATGGAGGCATAAAAACCTCAGACAAGCAACAGTTGAAGGAATCAACTATCACCAAGCCTGCCCTGAAAGAAGTTCTGAAAGGTCTCCTATAGACAGTCAGACCACCATAAACAGGCCATATATCAGAACACTCTTAAAAATCTACAACAGTGGCATTAAAATATCTTCAATCTATGATGTCAATAAATGCCAATGGCCTGAATTCACCTATTAAAAAGCACAAAGTAGGAAGATGGGTCAGAAAACACAACCCAACTATATGTTGTGTGCAGGAATCTCACCTAACTCAACTAGACAAACAGACTCAAAGTGAAAGGATGGAAAACTACCATATAAGCCAATGGACCACAAAAAAAAAAAAAGAAAGAAAGAAAGAAAAAGGCAGGAACAACTGTTCTCATATCTGACATTATGACAGACCTTAAATAAAATTTAAAAAGATAGGGATGGGCATTACTTAGTGCTCAGAGGATCAATCAATCAAAAGGACTTGATGATCAACATTTATGCACCCAAGGAAAGGCCATCTAAATACATCAAACATCTGCTGAACAAGCTACAGCAATAGTAGGGGACTCAAAACACTCCACTATCTCAATTTGACATCAACAAAGAAATGAAGGAGCTAAATGATGAGATAGATAAACTAGAACTACTGGACATTTTCAGAGTAAAAATGGTGATTTCACCATTTCTAGCCCATCTTGGATAGAGCTTGAAGGAATCATCTATTTTTTCTTTTGTTGCCCTTGCTGTTTAACATTGCTGTGGTTATTGATGTCATTGTTGTTGAATAGGATAGAGAGAAATGTAGAGAGGACGGGATGATAGGGAGAGAGAAAGACAGACACCTGCAGACCTGCTTCTGTGAAGAGACTCCCCTGCAGGTGGGGAGCCCGCAGTTTGAACCCTGATCCTTAGGCAGCTCCTTGTGCTTTGCGCCATGTGCACTTAACCCGCTGTGCCACGGCCTGACTCACAAATAAATCATCTTAAGTGAAATAAGTCAAAAACAGAAGGATGAATATGAGATGATCTCATTCACAGGCAGAAGCTGAAAAACAAGATGAGAAAAGAAAACACTAAGCAGACTTGGATGTTGTATTGCACCAAAGTAAAAGACTCTGGGGGTGGGGGGGGGTAGAGTTCAGGTTCTGGAACAGGATGGCAGAGGACCTAGTAAGGGTTGTATTGTTGTGTGGAAAAATGAAAAATGTTATGCATGTACAAACTATTGCATTTACTGTCGACTGTAAAACATTAATCCCCCAATAGAAAAAAATATATAAAATATTAATTAATAATACTTCTCAACTTTTAGAATGAGGTGCTCTGGTGACAGGCATCCTTAGCTATTACCGTGAGCCAGCATCAGTGACATGACTACTTCACAAGCACATGAAGAAATTAACAATATACACCTCTAAGAACTTCAGCAATGGACAAGATTATGCAACTTGGGAAGGTGTGGCTGGTCCTGGACCAATGCTCCCCAGAGCACACAGCAGTCATCCTGAACAATGGCAAAGGCACCTCACACCGCCCAGACAGCCACGTGCTCAGGGGCCTGGAACTGCCCGCTATGCCTGCAAAGCATCAGCTGCCATGGGCAAGAGGAAAATCGCAAAAACGCCAAAGATCAAGGCTTGTGAAAGTTTCTAATTACAATCACCCCATGCCCACAAGGTGATCTGCGGATGTCCCCCAGGACAAAACCAAATGTCAACAAGGATGTCTTTCTTCTGAGGCCTTGCTCTTAAACACAAGAGGCTAAGAACAAGTTTGAGGAGAGGTACAAGAGCAGCAAGAACAAATGGTTCTTCCAGAGCTGCGAGTTTTGATGTTGTTTCAGTCATTAAGTTAAAAAAAAAAAAAAACCTGGAGTTTTGGAGATGTCAGTTTCTCTCTCTTAAAAGATGCATTTTAAAGGTCAGGCAGTGGCGCCCTGATTAAGCACACAGTGCAGTGCGCAAGGACAGGGGTTCAAGCCCCTGGTCCCCACCTGCAGGGGGTAAGGTTCACAAGCGGTGAAGCAGCGCTGCAGGTGTCTCTCTGTCTCTTTCCCTCTCTATCTCCTCAGCTCCTCTCGATTTCTCTTGGTCTATCGAATAACTAAATATCTCATGCCTGAGGCTTCATAGTCTCAGGTTCAGTCCCCCGCACCACCATAAGCCAAAACTGAACAGTGCTCTGGTTAAATAAATACACAATAACTAAAAAAAAATTTTTTTTTGGTAGTGGTTTGTTTTTACCAGAGCACTGCTCAGCTCTGGCTTATGGTGGTGCAGGGGATTGAACCTGGGACTTTGGAGCCTCAGGCATGAGAGTTTCTTTGCATAACCATTATGCTATCTACCCCTACCCAATAAATCTGTTTTTTTTAAAAAAAAGATTCACTTTGGGAGAGGAAGAGGAGGAGGGTGCGCCAGACCCCGCTGCAGTATCTGCGGGAAGCAGCTGGAGGCGGGGGGGGGGGGGGTGCGCCACTGCGGAGCGGGAGCCCACATCCCACTCGGCATCTTCACGCTCAACCCACAAAGCTGGCGCCAACATCACCTGAAGTCTCCTTCAGCTCTGGAGCTGGAGAAGTTCTGTAAATTCCAAGAAGGCAGGGAAGGAGAGAGGGAAGGGGGGGGGGGCGAGGCGTCCCAGCCTCCTAGCTGGAGCCTGCTCCCGCTCTGCTCCTCCACGACCGTACCTGCGGGGCCCGGCCCCGGGCGTCCTTCGGGGACTGTCTGCTCGTCCAGCCCCGGCCCACAGTGCAGGCGACGCGCACACTCAGGGCTCAGGCAGGCTTGGCCGAGCGTTAGTCTGGTCAGACGCTGCCCCACTGCCAGGAGCCGAAACCTGGGTGCCGCGCTCAACCCCGGGCCGACCGCAGGGTGCGGGGCACGGGTCCACGCCACCGCACGGAGCAGCCGCGCCGCACAAGAACCGGGTCCCATGGCCGTCGCCGCGGGTCGACCCCCGGGGGCGGGGCTGAGAGGAGCCCTGCAAGTTCCGAGGCTTTCTATTGGTCAGGAGAATTGAACGCGGCTGGGGAAAATGACGTTAGGTGTGGGCGGGGTCAGAGTCGGAAAGCGGGGACAGTGGGCGGGGACAGTGGGCGGGGGCGGGGGCGGGGGCTGGGAGGTGGAGACTGCGAAAAGCCTGGGCAAAACCGGGGATGTTTGTTGCTCTTCAAAGTAATTAGGTTTTGCAGAAGTTAGAGGACTAGTTTTGACTGCCTGTTTTGCTTTGTCTTACATTGTGTTACCGCACTACATACATCATCCATGATCTTTTTTTTTTTAAAGCTGTTTCCATCCACTAAATTGTAAACTGCTTGCCAGCAGAAATAGTTGTTTTGATTATTTTCTCCACACGCTTAAAACCGCTCCGGGTGCTGAATGTACAGAAGTCGCTTCTGCTGATTAAACTAGAATTAGAACATACAATTTTTGTGATTTCCTTCCTTCACTCTTGCTGTCCTTCCTAACTTCCTTTCTCCCGTCTTTCTTTCTTTTTTTTCTTTCCTTCATAGCGGCAGAAAGGCAGAGAAAGAAAGTGGAATAGACTACAGCACTGAAGCTTCCTTCAACACAATTGGGCAGGATAGAATTTGGATAGTGCACATGGATGGCAAAGCTGTGCACTATCCCAGGTGAGCTATTTCTCTGGCCCTTGTAAGTGTTTTAAGATCTATTTCTTCTCCATTATATTTGAAAGCATTTCATATGAGGCAAAGAAAGACACAAGTCAGCACAACTTTGGCACATACAGCTTCAGGAAACAACTGGGAATACCAGTTAAGCTATTTTTCCAGTCAGCAGATATATGATATTCTTTTTTAGATTGTGCTGGGAAATTATGCAGGTGAGGTCACATCCACCATGTTGTCCCCCTTATTTTTTCCCTTTTGTTGCCCTTGTTGTCTTACTGTTGTAGTTATTGTTGGTATTGATGTCATTTGTTGTTGGATAGGACAGAGAGAAATGGAGAGAGGAGGGCAAGTCAGAGAGGGGAGAGAAAGACAACTGCAGACCTGCCTGTGAAGCGACTCCCCTGCACGTGGGGAGCCCGCCGCTTGAACCTGGATCCTTAGCAGCTCCTTGTGCTTTGTGCCATGTGCGCTTAACCCGTTGCGCTACCGCCCGACTCCCTCATAAATAAATCTTAAATAGGGGGGAAGACTTTAGGTATTTGGTGCCCCAAATACCTAGACAGTGCCAACTACATAGTAAGTACTCCATTACTTACTATGCATTATTATTTTTAAAGACCTGTTTATTTATTAATGAGAATCAGAGCATCACTCTGACACATGTGATACCAGGGATTGAACTCAGGACCTCATACTTGAGAGTCATATGTGCCACTTCTTGGCCACTTGGTATATTGTACTTTTAAGATTTATTTTATTGATTACATATGAGGGTTTCATATGAGACAGAAAGAGAAGTCAAAGCACAGTCTGGTACATGCAGTGCTGGGGATTAAGCCAAGAACATCAGGTATGGGAGCCTGATTCTCTAGCAGTTGAGTCATTATTCCAGTTGCAAATTCCTGATACATTATTTAATTTCTTTTTCTTTTTCTTTCTTTCTTTCTCTCTTTTTGTCACCAGTGCTTTCAATGGATCTTTGCTTTTGCTTGATTCCACTAATCTCTGTGGACTTTCTTTTCCCAGAGAATGAGAGACAGGCAAGAAGAGAGAGACAGAAATAAGAAGGAAAGACACCACAGCATGGTTCCACCGTATATACCTTCCCTTTTGCATGGTGTTCCTATGTGATGGCAAGAGATTCAAACCTAGGTCCTTGTGCAAAGGAAAGCAATATGCTCTACCAAGTAAGCCATTCACTGCTCACACCCACCCCCATTCCCTTTTAAAAATTTACTTGACCCAGAGAGATACCTGTTGAGTGAGGCTACTTTGCCATGTGTGCAGCCCAGATTTAAATCTAAGTACCACAAAGGAGTAACATTACACTTGGGGAAGCTCTGGCACTGTAGTGTCTTTCCCTCTCACTATGTATATGAATGGAAGCGTCAACTCAGGAGCTGTCTCACTGAACTAATCATCATTCCCCCCAAAAGTCTCCCAAATCCTTGACCTCAATCAGTTCAGGATCTTCCTGGAGCAGAAAGAAATTGGATTTGGGAACAGTAAGAGAGGAGAGGGCAAAGACCCCCAAATCATCCCATCTCCCACAACTGTTCCTTCCCCCCACAGGACCACAGCTTCAACTTGAGCAAAGTCACCACTGGGAATTCTCTGCTCTTCATAGTAACAAGAGGTGAGGCCATCAGAAAGAGTTTGAACTTCTGCACCTGGCCTATTTCTAGGCTAGAGTACAATTGCTGGAGTTAAGTTCAACTCGTTTAATCAATCTCTGGCCATCCCCTCCCCTCTAGTCCAAAATCTGTTTCTGGAGGGCGCAATTTCACTACCAAAACACTGAATTCAACATTTGTCTTCAAAATGGTTGAGTTCAATTTCCTGTTCACCCAGCCAGTTTATGATGAGATTTCTTTATGATTTTCCATAGCAATTTCCATATGGTTACTACATGCTGAGTGCAGTGGTGCATATTTTACATTTCATACTTTATTCTAAAGGCATAACAGTCATATTTTACAAATTAAGAACTAAAGACTCGGGCAGGGGTAGATAGCATAACGGTTATGCAAACAGGCTCTCATGACTGAGGCTCCAAAGTCTTAGGTTCAATCCCCTGCACCACCATAAGCCAGAGCTGAGCAGTGTTCTGGTAAAACAAACAAACAAAAAAACCTGAAGACTCAGAGAGATTAAGAATTTCAGTAGTTGGGGCAAGGCAGTAGCGCAGGCCAGGCAGCAGTGTGGCAGGTTAAGCACAGATAGTGCAAAAGTGCAAGGACCAGCTCCAGGATCTGGGTTCGGCCCCCAGCTCCCCACCTGCAGGACATGTCGCTTCACAAGTGGTGAAGCACATCTGCAGGTGTCTATCTTTCTCTCCCCCTCTCTGTCTTCCCCTCCTCTCTCCATTTCTCCCTGTCCCAGCCAACAACAAAAATTTAAAATAAAGGGAAAAAAAAAAAGATGGGAAAAAAGATGGCCGCCAGGTGCAGTAGATTCGTAGTGTAAGCACGGAGCCCCAGTGATAATCCTAAAAGCAAAAAAAAAAGTTCAGTAGAACATTAGTTGTAAATAGAAAAGTTGAATTAAATCTTTTGAGGGGGCTGGGCTGGGTGATGGTACAACAAGTTGAGCACACATATTACATAAAGCTTATCAGGAAAAGACTTCCTAGAACATATATGTGGTACATTGATGTTAGATTTATTAATTTGTTGCAGCAGGAGAAACTACACACCATGTGAGGCATTGTAGCCCTCTCTTCTTTTACTCATATTCAGGTCTACTCACATTCTGCTTCCTTGCAGAGCTGGCTCCATGTGATGCAGGGAAATGGCTGCGTCCAACAGTGTTTTGGGCTCTTTCAAATACAGATGCACAGTATTGGTGACATTTACTCCAGTCTTTCTCTCTTCTGTTTGGGGGGGAAGGACTGCATTTTACTCACCTCTCCCCTCCATGCCCTACTCTTGCATCTGGCACTAGATAGTTTGTTTCCCTGAACCTTGACAAGGGGGCCTAGAAGAAGCAATAAATCATAAGACTATTCAGAATGACCTAGAGACTACTAGAAAGAATATGTTAAGTTTTTTTGGTTTTATTTCCTACCAGAGCACTGCTCAGCTGTGGCTTGTGTTGGTGCTGGGCGTTGAACCTGGGACCTTTGATGCCTCAGGCATGAGAGTCTTTTTGTATCATCATTACGCCATGTCCCCAGTCCAGAATGACCTAGAGACTAAAAATAATAATGTGAACTGAACCCACATACATCAGTGTAAGAAAATCTCTTTCTCTCTCTCTTTTTTAATTATCTTTATTTATTTACTGGATGGAGACAGCCAGAAATGGAGAGGGAAGGGAGAGGTAGAGAGGGAGAGAAACAGAGATACCTGCAGCACTGCTTCACCACTGATGAAGCTTTCCTCCTGCACCTGGGACTGGGGGTTCGAACCTGGGTCCTTGTGCATTATAACATGTATGTTCAACCAGATACGTTGTTACCTGGCCCATTCTCTCTCTCTCTCTCTCTCTCTCCCTTTGTTGTTGGGGCTTTGCTTCTGCAAGATTCCACCACTTCCTGCAAATTATTTTTCTCCCTTCTTCCCTTCCTCCCTCCCTCCCTTCATTCCTTTCTTCCTTCCTTCCTTCTTTCCTCCCTTTCTCCCTCCCTCCCTTCCTTTTAGCTAGAGGGAGAGAGACAGAGAGGGCAGAGGGAGAAAGAAAGAGGAGAGCAGAGACACCACAACACCACTCCACTGATTATGAGGCTTCCCTTTTGCATGGTGTTCCCATGTGGAGACAGGGGGCTTGAACCCAGGTCCTCATGCATGGTGTGTGCTCTAACAATGAGCAATCTCCCAGCCCTAGCTCCCTTATTTTTTGTGAGCACAAGTAGGGTTGGCAGTCCTCTAGGTCCCTACAAACTCTATGTAGGCTTTTGAGAGAAACGATCTGCAGGCTGCACGCCAGCATCCTGTATCCCAGTAGTTCAAGGGGACAATGTGGGTGCTCAGGGAGCCCAACTTCAGAGAAAACAATGGCTTTGAAATGAGGAAACAATGTTGCTCAAACAAGGGATAGGAGTCAGAGCCTGCACTTTGATCCAACAATTGGTTTCACTGGAGAAATGGTGGAAGAGGCTCCTTCCCATTCAGGAAAGGCAAAAGGTGGTGTTCCAGTGGCCCTAAAACCACAGGTTCAGTGTTTCTTGTCACCAGCTCACTGCTCAGCTCTGGCTTACGATGGTGCAGGGGGATTGAATCTGGGAGCTCTGAGCCTCAAGCATGAGAGTTGTTTCCATAATCATTGTGTTGTCTCCCTAGCCCTGAGCTTTATTTTTATTTAGAGATAGAGAGGAGAAAGAGAGAGAGATTCATATGAGGCAGAGAGAACAAAAGAGAGAGAAGCCTGAGCACCACACCAGTACATGAGATGCCAGGGATCAATCTGGGAACTTTAGATATGAAAGTCTGATGCTGGGAGTCAGGCGGTAGGTAGCACAGCGGGTTAAGCGCATGTAGTGCAAAGCGCAAGGACTGGCATAAGGATCCTGGTTCGAGCCCCCGGCTCCCCACCAGCAGGGGAGTCGCTTCACAGGCGGTGAAGCAGGTCTGCAGGTGTCTATCTTTCTTTCCCCCTCTCTGTCTTCCCCTCCTCTCTCCATTTCTCTCTGTCCTATCCAACAACAACGACATGAGTAACTACAACAATAATAACAACAATGATAAACAACAAGGACAACAAAAGGGAAAAATAGCCTCCAGGAGCAGTGGATTCCTAGTGCAGGCACCCTCAACCAGATGTGCCACCACCCAGCCCTGCCACCACACTATTTCTTAAGTAACTAGATTAAAGCAAAGTTGAGCCCACATTGCTTGCTTGGCATTGCTCTGGGGCACAGAGATCACATAAACAGATAATTGCTACCCCCCTTTTTTTAAAAAAAAATTTTTTTTTAAATATTTATTTATTTTCCCTTTTGTTGTCCTTGTTGTTTAACATTGTTATGGTTATTGATGTCATTGCTGTTGGATAGGACAGAGAGAAAGGGAGAGAGGAGGGGAAGACAGAGAGGGAGAGAGAAAGACAGACACCTGCAGACCTGCTTCACCGCTTGTGAAGTGACTCCCCTGCAGGTGGGGAGCGGGGGGCTTGAACCGGGATCCTTATGCCGGTCCTTGCGCTTTGCACCACGTGTGCTTAACCCACTGCACCACCGCCCGACTCCCCCCCCTTTTTTTTTAAAGACACAGTAAATAAGCTAGTAATCAGTCACCTCTCTTCTCAAATCTACTCAAATCCACAAGCATCAGTCTTAAAATCCTTTTTCCCCCCCAAAATATTGCTAAGCTTTGGTTTATGGTGATTCAGAGGACTGAATTTGGGACTTGTGGTACATCAAGCATCAAGTCTTTCTGCATAACTATTATTGATGTCTCCTCGCCCTCAAACCCATTTTTTTTCCTCTTTTTAAAAATTATTTCTTTTAAACTTTTATTTATTTATTGGATAGAGACAAAAAGAAATTGAGAGGGAAGGGAGATAAAGGAGGTGGAAAGGGGGAGAGAGAGAGAGAGAGAGAAGCCTGCAGCACTCCTTAACACTTTTAAAACTTCTCTCCTGTAGGTGGGGGCCAGAGGCTTTAACCCAAGTCCTTGTGCACTGAAAAAAAAAAACACCCTAGTTTTCTGAGTAGAAACTCTATTTCCTGAACTTTTGTGTGTTTGTCCCACAATATAGCTATAATTGCTCATTTCTACCCCCTCTATTCATCCCCTTTCTTTTGTTCCCCCCCCAAATTTTTGATAGTACCTTTCACCAAAAGCAAGCTTTCTAAAAATGTGTCTGCAGGGGCAGGGATATAACATCGTGACTGTGCAAAAGATGTTCAAGTCTTGAGTTTCCAACCCCCAGCTCTACCATGTGCCAGAGCTGAGCAGTCCTCTGATCTCTCTGCATCTTTCTATTCCTTCCTTCCTTTCTTTTCTTCCTTCCTTCCTTCTTTCCTTTCTCTCTGTCATTAAAATAAATTATTTTTAAATATATCTGTAACTCAAGTTAGGTTCTCACTTTGAGTTTATCCTACATTTTGCCCATGACGTGTGTATCTTCTTTTTAGATAAGTAAACCTCTACCTCTTTGCTGAATCTTCTGGCATGATTTCGTACCCTCAATAATACCAAGAACTCAAGACAAGCTAGCAGGTAACAAACACTTTGACCCAGAAACAGTACTCTCTTTGAGTGGAAATTCAGGGGGAAAAATTATTACGCATAAATGCAACAGGAATGTATGCCAGAAGCTACAGTTCTCAGCAGTGGAATGAGATGTCCCAGAGATCAGGAAATAGCTGAGACTGGAGAGTAGTGGTCCCAACTTTTAAATTTGAGAGAGAGGGGGGGAGTGGAACATCACTAGAACACTACTCAGCGCTGGCTTATGGTGGTGGTGGTGGTGGTGCAATGTTGAATCTGGGACTTTTTGCATAATCATTACACTACTTCTCCAAACTTTTAAAACTATATTTAAATCTGAGAGGGAAAGGATGTTTCTTTCAATGTCAGCTGTTGAACATCAGCAAGACAAAAAGCTGCCATTACTAAGCAACATGTTTTAAAAAAACTTATAGAGGCCGGGTGGTGGCGAGCCTGGTTGAGCGCATGTATTACAATGTGCAAGGATGCAGGTTCAAGCCCCTGCCCCACCTGCAGGGGGAAAGCTTTGCAAGTGGTGAAGCAGTGCTGCAGGTGTTTCTCTGTCTCTCTCCCTCTCTATCACCCCCTTCCCTCTTGATTTCTGGCTGTCCTTATCCAATAAATAAAGATTAAAAAAAAAACTTATAGGGTGTTGGGTGGTAGCACAGCGGGTTAAGCACATGTGGCGCAAAGCCCGAGGACCAGCATAAGGATCCTGGTTCAAGCTTCTGGCTCTCCACCTGCAGGGGAGTCAATTCACAGGCCATGAAGCAGGTTTGCAGGTGTCTTTCACTCCCCCTCTCTGTTTTCCCCTCCTCTCTCCATTTCTCTCTGTCCTATCCAACAATGATGACAACAATAATAATAAATTCAACAATAAAACAACAAGAGCAACAAAAGGGAATAAATTTTTAAAAAAAAAAAAAACTTATATTGGACTGCAAAAGTACCTACATCCATTTGCTATGGGAGACATGTTTATTCTGTCCAAGACAAAGTGTGTATGTGTGTATTTAACTGCTTTGCCAGGGGCCGGGCAGTAGTGCAGCAGGTCAAGTGCATGTGGCGCAAAGCGCAAGGACCTGCTAAGGATATTGGTTAGAGCCGCTGGTTCCCCACCTGCAGGGGGTGTCACTTCACAAGTGGTAAAGCAGTTATGTAGGTGTCTGTCTTCTCTCCCCCTCTCTGTCTTCCCCTCCTCTCTCCATTTCTCTCTGTCCTATCCAACAACAACGACAGCAACAACAACAGCAATAACAACAACGATAAACAAAAAGGGCAACAAAAGGGGAGAAATAGCCTCCAAGAGCAGTGGATTCCTAGTGCAGGCACTGAGCCCCAGCAATAACCCTGGAGGCAAAAATAAAATAAATAAATTTCTTTGCCACCAAAAGAGGATTGATAGTCCCCAGCTTAGGAAACACAGAAGCATAATAAACTCATGCATGGAGTAAGAAAAGGTTGAACTTTTACACTTCCCAGTCTCCAACTTATGAATCCAATCATTCATCCTATCATTATATCAGTCAGGGTGATATGTGAGTGTGACTGTGTCAGAGAAGCTTACTCAGCCTTTCTGTAGTTTAGCCTGTGGGTTCTCTCCCCCAGCCTGCACTGTTCTTCAACCCTCTCTATTTTCTTTGAAGAAAGTCCCTGAGGACTTATGGTGTCATCTCCCAGAGTAGTGGCCCCACCCTTTACTCAGATCCAGGGCGAGCTGCTGAAGACACCTGTGACATAGGTTCCCACCTTCCACCCTTTTATCAGCTCCAGGGTGAGCTGTTGAAGACACCTGTGACAGGTTCCCACCTTCCCACTTTTTCACAAGGGCCTATAGAACATCTCCTGCAGCTGTTCATCATTGCTGCTGACAGAGCAAACTGGAGGCTCCTGAAATAACACACCAGGGATGTTACTGGGTTTCTTCCAAATCTTGGAAAGTTATAGTAGTTGTGATTTGTGGTTAATTTGATAGCTTGACTCCCTCAGGAATCTGCTTCAGCCCTTCCTTATCTGCATTTCCAAGGTAGCATTATTAAAACACTCTTTCTTTTCTGATTCTAACTTTAAAAGAAACTGGTTCAGGGCAAAATATAGACCTGGAAGCAAAAGTACACAATAGTCTGCAGTGAGTCAGTATAAAGTTCATAATGAAATAGTATCTACTTAGACTTAGATACCCTCCTCACCTACTTTCTATTACAGTTCTCTCACTCACTCCAAAGCTAACCTTATCAAAGCAAGGAGTAAGTAAAAAGCTGAGTAAGGGCAAGAGACTGACATACTTTAATGATGACTCTTTAGTCACTATCAGGCCATCCCATCAGCTGAGGCCCTAGTCAGGGAGTCCTGAGATTCCCAAACAGACGTGATGGGCCTAGACCTCAAATAAATCCCTCTTTTGATTGTTAGCAGTCATCTCTATCAGGAACAACAAAATAGACCCCTTTGTGGGCCCCCCCACAGGACCTTGCCCTGAACTTGGATCAGTAACGGTAGAGTGCTTAACCCACTGCACTACCACCCGACTCCCTTAATGTTTCCTTTTTATAAATAAAAAGAAAGAAGTCAGTGACTGATTCCTTTTAAACACCAGCATCCACACACTTGATCTTAGCCAAAAGGCCAAGAAGCGATAGCATCCAATAGCTCATGATCCTGTGTGTGTGTGTGTGTGTGTGTGTGTGTAGGGGTGGGGGTGGGGTAAGGGGAAAAGGATTTGCAATTCTGAGGACTTTTATAATGGCTAACAGGCAACACTTTCTTTTCACTGTCTTACCTCAGATAAGAAGGAAGAAAGGTCTATAAAAACCATTTTGGGACCAGTGGTGCATTTGCTTAAGCAAACACATAACAATGTGCAAGGACACAGGTTTAAGCCACTAGTCCCCACCTGCAGAGGAAAGCTTCACGAGTAGTGAAGCAGTGCTGCATGTGTCTCTCTGTCTTTCTCTCTATCTCCCCTACTCTCCCTCTCAATTCCTGTCTCTATCCAATAATAAATAATATTTAAAAACTTTTTTATTAGTTACCATTGATATAACTCTGACAAACTTTATCTCTGAAATCATAGATTATTTCTTTCCCAGTCATTATTAAATATAAAAACTAAGTTTTGCAGGTAGGCCATAGAAAAACAAGCAGAAAGCCAGATTTGGCTTGTAAACTGTAGCAGCTAAACACCCAATTTTGAATACAGTCCTTCCTCTATTCAATTTCCAAAACCAAAACTCAAAGCTAGCTCAGTTCTATTTTATGTTGGTCCCGGGGATTAAACTTGAGACCTTGGAGACTCAGGCATAAAAGTCTATTTGCATAATGCATATTTGCATTCTATTTCCCTCACCCTTCTGCAATATTTTATCAACTGTCGTATGCTTTACATTGGCTTGTTCTAGCCCTCCCCCTCCAAGAGAATTGGATGAGTCCTGTTAATTTCGCGGGCCTGCTTGGCCCCGCCCCAAGGGACCCTGGGAGAGGGTTCCGGAGTCCGAGAGTTCCTGAGTTCCCCAGTGACAGAGTTCCTGAGTTCCCCAGTGACAGAGTTCCTGAGTTCCGGAGTTCGAGAGTGCGAGGGTGCGAGAGTTTCTGAGTTCGAGAGTAAGGGAGAGGGTTCCTGAGTTCCAGAGTAAGAGAGAGTGCTTGCGCCGCCGCAAAGAGACAGCAGAGTTCTGTTTGGTGATTAGTTTGTCTTAGTTTATGAATCGTTGTTCCTGAATAAAGAAATACAGCTTCCCTGCTTGAGTGGGGAAAAGGGCAAGGGTACATAATGAGGGGGCGGCAGGAGGCATGACCCACCAAACAGAGGGGCTATTTGGCATTGTATAGTCCTCAAGGCAACAGTCTGTAAAGTCTATGAATTACTCAGGATTAGTCTATGAAAAACCAGCAGCGTGAAGGGAAATAAGCTGCTTTAAAATTGTGTAAAATGTATATAGGGTATGTCAGAAAGTCCGATACAAGTCTCAGTCCGAAGTAGATGGCTAGGGGAGGAATTGGCAGGGGATGCAACGCTGCATGAGGGAGGTCAGCCGTTGGAATGTTGCTCTTTTGTAGATAGCTAGCTGGAACTGCCAGCACGTAACAAGCAGGTCAGAAGCAGGAACGGTAACCAGGCATGAAGAAAGTTCTGTCCTTGGAATTCGTGTATCAGGTTCTTCAGATCACGTTGAGTGACATCTAGGGTTTCGGGGGGTGTGCCACGGTAGTCGTGCCATCTAGTGAGTGACGTCAGGGTATGCAGGGGTTCAGATGGTTTTTCCGGGATTCCTGTGAAAGAAACACAAACAATCTGCTTCTCGTGGTTAATTTGAACTGGTAACAAGTTATAGGTTTGTTATAGTTGGTACCTCGATGATTATAATTGGTTTAGAATCTCTTTATGATTTATTAAAAGGTCATCTAATGTGACCTCCTGTAGCAGCCTCTACCGCAGGATCTTGAGACCAATTTTAGCTAAAATATGTATTTTAAACAGACTCAAATTGCTTAGAGAGTTAACGCATATTCGTGACAATGATTTTAACGTTTACAGTGCCAGATTGATGCCAGATCTGTTGTGGATTAATTTCCACAAGATAGTTTACAGGGCACCTTTGGGGGCCCTTCAAAGGTGTCCTGTATATAAAATTTATATAGTTTAGTTTTATAAAGAAATACAGCTTCCCTGCCCAGCCGTTGTCTCCGCGTCTCTGTTCACCACTGTGAAGCCAGCCCGGCCAGCTGGAGCCGTCCGGAAATTTTAACAACAAATGGCGCCCACGTGGACCTGACCTGCGCATCTCTCAGATAAGTAAAGACAATTTGGCTACCTATGTACTATGGCCTTCTCTTCTGCTTGTGAAGAGATCTCCAAAGGCCTCTGCTCTTTCTTCACGAGACTGTTTTGCTGTTTCTGGAACATTTATCTCTGGACCACTCTGTGGTTTCCACTCGCTCTGGCGAACTCACAACAGCCAGCGGGAAGAGCCAGCGGGCGGGAGGCAAGGCGCGGAGCTGCTGTTTCCACCTGGTCAAACAGCCAGCCAGCCGGCTGCGCCCAGACAACCCCGCGCACCGCGCCAGCAACCCCGCAGCCCCGCAGCCCGCAGGAGGCCTACGCCACCATGCAAGAGCCCGATGCCAGCACGCTAGAGCCCGATGCCAACATGCTGGAGCCCGATGCCAACATGCTGGAGCCTGAGGCCAACATGCTGGAGCCCGATGCCAACATGCTGGAGCCTGAGGCCAGCCCACAGGAGCCGGCTCTCCACCGCGTGGTGCAGGGCACTGGACGCTTGATCCCTCCACGCTGCTCGGCCACTGCAAACAGGGCAGCAGACATGGCAGGGCCATGGGGCAGGGCCGCGGCGGCCTATCATGGCCGCCACCCCTGGGCACCTAGGCCCACGCCTTCTACAAAGATGGCCTGCCTGCCCTCTTTCTATGAATTCTGGAACCATCCCGGGCCTCCCGGACCCCCGGGCTCCCTGCCAAAACTGGGCACACGAGATCTCCAGCCGCCGGTCCGGTCTGAAGGCAGACAAGCTGGAGTATGCAGAGATTTGTGCAGAGATCGCAACCTGCAATTCCTAGAAGTGGAGCTGCTCGGAAATGGAGCTGCACGGGAAGCCACCTCCGGATGGTGAACCCCCCCCCCCCAACAACTAAGACAATATAGATTTAAATTCGTGTTTAAAATGACATGTCTTCGTAACAAAGGTTTCTCTCCTCGTGTATTAATGACTATGTTTATGTGTATGTTTAAAGTTTGGTAAACAGTAGCTTTAAGGCTAAATTCTTACTAGTCAAAGTTAAATGAAAAAGGTTTTCAACGTAATTCTCATAAAGATAAAAATTAACTTACATTTAAAGTCTGAGGTAAAAATTAGTTAACAATCAATATATTTCAACTAAGTTGGTCTAAACAAAAGGTTAAATAGACTTGTTGATATGTAAAACACTACCTTCTCTATTAGAAATGGTAGATCGCACAATGGCTATGCTAATTATTCTCATGCCTGAGGTTTCCTCTCCGGCCCACACCTAGGGTGTGTCTCCATCTTGAATGGGTGTAACAAAAGGTTAAAAGACGTTGTTGATATGTAAAAGTCTCAAATTCCTTCTCTATTAGAAATGTTAGATCGTGCAGTAGATATGCTAATAACAAGTTTTGTTTCATAGTAAGTTGCAGCCAGCTGCCTTTGGGACCCTAGGCCGTTCCCCGCCCCCATGCAAATGCCCGTCGAGGCAAGTAGCCCCCCAGAGGCAAGAAATGTTTTTTTTTTCAGATATGGCCCCCTCAGGCCTTCCCTTGGCAACATGCTGGTTTTGGTTATATATGTTTCTGTTCACCCCACACCCTTGATACTATAGTCATTTAGTTAAAAAGAAAAGGGGGAATTGTCGTATGCTTTACATTGGCTTGTTCTAGCCCTCCCCCTCCAAGAGAATTGGATGAGTCCTGTTAATTTCGCGGGCCTGCTTGGCCCCGCCCCAAGGGACCCTGGGAGAGGGTTCCGGAGTCCGAGAGTTCCTGAGTTCCCCAGTGACAGAGTTCCTGAGTTCCCCAGTGACAGAGTTCCTGAGTTCCGGAGTTCGAGAGTGCGAGGGTGCGAGAGTTTCTGAGTTCGAGAGTAAGGGAGAGGGTTCCTGAGTTCCAGAGTAAGAGAGAGTGCTTGCGCCGCCGCAAAGAGACAGCAGAGTTCTGTTTGGTGATTAGTTTGTCTTAGTTTATGAATCGTTGTTCCTGAATAAAGAAATACAGCTTCCCTGCCCAGCCGTTGTCTCCGCGTCTCTGTTCACCACTGTGAAGCCAGCCCGGCCAGCTGGAGCCGTCCGGAAATTTTAACAACAATCAACAATCCAAAAGAAACAAAAAACAAACAAAAACCTTAAAGAATGTATTGTAATAAACATCTTGACATTAAGAACTCACTAATCTCGAATCCTGCTATTCAATTTGTATCATTAGAGCTTGTACATGTTGGCCAGAGAGATAGTTTATGGGGTATGGTGTGTGTCTTTGCTATGTGCATTTCCCAGTTTGAGACCCAGGCACTAAATGGGAGGTGATATGGCACCAGAGGAAGCTCAGGTATTGTAGTGACTCCTTTCCCCCAGGTCTTTTGTGCCCCCTTTTGCCTTTCTGTATGAAACTGTGGCTGGGGGCAGTGAATTCACACATGCAGAAAGCCCCAGCTCTGTGAAGGAAAACAAAAGGGGGGGCCTGGGTGTGGTGTACCTGATTGAGCACATGTGTTACCATGCCCATGTCCTGGAAGCCCACCTCTCCAGAGCCCTACCCCACTAGGGAAAGAGAGAGAACAGGCTGGGAGTATGGATTGACCTGCCAACACCCATGTCCAGCAGAGAAACAGTTACAGAAGCCAGACCTTCCACCTTCTGAACCCCATAATGATCCTGAGCTCAAACTCCCAGAGGGATAAAGAATAGGAAAGCTTCCAATGGAGCGGATGAGGTGTGGAACTCTGGTGGTGGGAATTGTGTGAAATTGTATCCCTCTTACTCAATGGACTTGTTGATGATAATTAAATCAACAACAATAATAATAAGGGAGTTGGGCGGTAGTGTAGCAGGTTAAACGCACGTGGCGCAAAGCCCAAGGAAACCGGTTTAAGCTCTTGGCTCCCCACCTGCAGGGGAGTCGCTTCACAGGCGGTGAAGCAGGTCTGCTGGTGTCTATCTCTCTCTCCCTCTCTGTCTTCCCCTCCTGTCTCCATTTCTCTCTGTCCTATCCAACAATGACAACATCAATAACAACAATAATAATAACTGCAACAACAATAAAAAACAAGGGCAACAAAAAGGAAATTAATAAATATTTAAAAAATAATAAAAGAAAATAAAATTTAAAATAATAATAATAATAAAACTCTCGTGCCTGAGGCTCTGAGATCCCATGTTCACTCCCCAGCCTTACCATAAGCTAAAGCTGAGTACTGCTCTGGTGTCTCTTTCTCTCTCATTAAAATAAAATATATATTTAAAAAATTAAAAAATCAGTTCCAAGGTATCACCTCTTTATAAAAATTGTATTTATTAGGGGATGGGCACTGGTACACCTGGTTGAGCATACAGGTTACCATGTGCAAGGAGGACTCAGGCTCAAGTTCCCAGTCCCCACATGTAGGGAGGAACTTCACAAATGGTGAAACAGTGCTGCAGGTCTCTCTCTTTCTCCCGATCTTCCTTCTGCCTCTCAATTTATCTCTGGAATGTCAGATAAGATAAATATCTTTTAAAACTTTAAAATAAAATGATTATTTTTTTATTTTGGGATAAAGTGTGAGAGAAACAGAGAGGAGGAGACAACTGTAGCACTGCTCCACCGCTTCTGAATCCCCCCCTTCCCCGCGCAGCAGGTGGGAAGCGTGTGCTTGAACCTGCTTCCCCAGGCACAGTAATGGGTATACTCCACAGGGAAGTCCAGTTACCATCACTGCCTGAATGACAGCCCCTCATCTGCTTGCAGCTTGTCACTTCGCTTCAGAGTTAACTCTCCTTTTGGGGATGTAATGGATGCATTGCAAATACTCCTCTCTGAACTGCTTAAACAACTGAAGGCAGTCAATGTTTCTGAATAATAGAAGAGTTTCAAATGAAGACATTTATAAAATGTCCCAGGAATAAGAAATTCCCAGGATTAATTTATTACCTACACAATTTCCATTTTCTTCGGAGGTTCTAATTCTCAGCAAACATCAGTCAAGTCATCACAGTATCTTTTATGTGACATTCCCTCCATTTTACAGATAGCTATTCAACAAAAGTTGAATGAATCATTGCCAAGGTCACATGGAGAATAAACATTAATATAATGTTTATTTGTTAGATTGAGATAAAGGGAAGCTTGATGAGACTTTCCACTGGCTTCCTCTGTGATGAGGGAATGCTTGTTGCTCTCTGCTGCCCCCTATTGATCTGAGACGGGATGAGGGCAGCATAAGCATCATCTGAAAGTACTGAGAAAGCAAAGTTATGGGGTCCCACTATGCAACAGTAAGTTTGAAATTTTATGGGGGAGTGGTAGTTAGTTCAGAAGCCTGTGGTTGTTTTTTGTTTTTTTTTTTAAAAACAGGAACAGACTAGGAGGGAGGGGGAGAGAGAGAGAGAGAGTGAGAGAGAGAATATGAATGTAAAAAGAGACCACAACACAAAAGCTTCCTTTAATGTGGCTGAGGCTGGGCACAAACCATGTTTGTGCTCATGGCAAAACAGCATACTAACTAGGTGAGCTGTTTTGCCAGCTCCTGAAGTCTGTATTTCTCTTTTTCTTTTAAATATTATTATTATTATTATTATTATTATTATTATTTATTAGAGGAACAGGGGGAGAGAGAGAAAGAGACACAGACATCACTCTGGCATATGTGCTGCTGGGGGTTGACCTTGAGACCGCAAGCCTGAGAATTCAACAGTATCCACTGCTCCACCTTCTGGACCATAGCCTGTGTTTTTTAACAAGCCTTCAGGTGGTTCTTCTGCAATTCAGTAGTGCCTCCTGCTTTTGGTACTAATGTGCTGACTTAATAACTGCAAAATGATAAAAATCTCCTTACACTGCTTCTGTCCTCAGCTCTGGCATGCAGTGTATACCACCATGCACATTCAAAGTGTGTTCCCGTTTCTTCATTCTGTCAGATGGTTCTGCAGCAGCACTATGAAGTCAGCTGTGGGTGGGTGGGGGACTACCTATCCTTTTGATAGATAAGAAAATGGAGGCTCAAGAAGTGGGGGGTGGGTAGATAGCATAATGGTTATGCAAAGAGATTCTCATGCCTGAGGCTCAAAAGTTCCAGGTTCAACCCCCCGCACCACCATAAGCCAGAGCTGAGCAGTGTTTCTGTGTCTTTCTCTCTCTGCATCTCTCTCAAAAATGAATAAATAAAAATAATTTCAAACGATTTGAAAAAGAAGATGTAGTCCAGCCAGAAAGGGATTCAAATTCAGATTTTTACATCCATGTCTAGGGTATCTTCTATTACTTGACAGCAGGATTTCTGATATTTTGGGCCAGAAAATTCTTTGTTGTGACAGTCTTATAGATTGCAGGATGTCTAGTAGCATTCCTTACCTATATCCACTGAGTTCTAGTAGCACATTGCCCTAGTTGTGCTAACTAAAAATAACTCCTAATATACTTCTTAAAATTTATATTACTTATTGCATTGATAAAGCCAGAAATCAAGATGAAAATGAGAGTCAGACACCTGCAGCACTGCTTCACTGCTTTTGAAGCTTTCCCCCTGCAGGTGAGGACTAGGACTAGGGGCTTGAACCTTGTACATTGTAACATATGTATTTAACCAGGTGCACCATGAATAACCACCCCCTAATATTTATTTCCTTATTTACCCCTCCCTTCCTCAGAATACTGCTCAGCTCTGGCTTAATGGTGGTGCCAAGGTTTGTACCTGGGACCTCTGATGCCTCAGGAATGAAAGTTTTTTCCATAACCATTATTCTGTCTCCCCTGCCCAATATTTTCTAATATTGCCAATGGCTCCCAAAGGGCAAAGTAGGCCCGTGACTAAAAACCACAGACCTACAGCAAACACAGTGAAATTTCCCAACTCATGTTCTGTACATGTTGTACTATTAGGAGATAATTTCAGAACAAATAGCTTGTTTTTTGGTTCCTAAGTCATCTGTGAAGAGACTAGATCAAATGTTAGGGATTATTATTTTTTTTAAATTATATGTATATGTATATATATATATTTTTTGCCTCCAGGGTTATTGCTGGGGCTTGGTACCTGCACTGTTCCCAGAGGCCATTTTTTCCCATTTTGTTGCCCTTGTTGTTGTTGCTATTGTTGCCATTACTGTTGTTGTTGGATAGGACAGAGAGAAATTGAAAGAGGGAGAGGAAGAGGGTGGGGAAGAAAGACACTTGTAGACCTGCTTCACCGCTAGTGAAGGAACCACTCTGCAGGTCGGGAGACGGGGGCTCAATCTGGCATCCTTGAGCCGGTCCTGTCCTTGTGCTTCACGCCAAGTGCGCTTAACCCACTCCGTTACCTCCTGGCCCCCGATTATTTTTATTAGTGATTTAATACTGATTTGCAAAATCATAATAGGGGTATAATTCCATAATGTTCCCTCCACCAGAATTCTGTGCCCTCATCTCCTCCACCAAATGCTAATTTTCACAATACCTTTCCCACTCCTTAAAAAAGATTAACGGAGCCATTTAAAACACCAGGGATGGACCTGGAAGGTGTTATGCTTAGTGAAAGGTGGGGGAAGCTGGGAGCTCGAACTGGGGTTGATAGGCCGTCCTTGCGCTTTGTGCCACGTGCATTTAACCCGCTATGCTACAGCCCAACTTCCAAGACTCCTAAAGTATTTCATCATTTGTGAAGCTTCTCTGCTGCAGGTGAGGACCAGGGACTTGAACTCTGATCTTTGGGCATGGTAATGTGTGCACATACTAGGCTCACCTCTCCTTAGCTTCTCAATAAATATTTTAAAATATTTATTTCATATGACATAAAGAGAGGATATTAATGTGAGGGAGAGAGAGAGTGAGAGGGAGAGAGAGAGGTCAGAGGATCACCTGGTACATGTGATGCTACAGATTAAACCAGGAGCCTCTGGCATGCAAGACCTGGGTTCTATCAGTTAAGCAATTCCGCTCCTGCAAAATCATTTAGCTTAGGTTGACCTTGTTAGATATATACATCCATATATTTAATTTATATGTAAAAACTCACATATTACATATTTAAAAACATCATCTATGCGAATGTCAGTCCTATATGGGGAAGTGCTAAACAACTTTTTATGTGTCAAGCATAAAGTAGAAATGAAACTGAAAGGCAAAAAATTAGAAGGTAACTAAAAAATAATTACAATCCCAGGATATTGTCCCTTCCTAGTTTATTTTTCAGGAAGAAGAGAAAAATGAATGCCAAGGCAGGCAGCTTTATTTATTAATTTAAGTTAAATCCCTTCCTGGTCAAGATTCTATGTCATTTAAATAGAAAAACTAGAGGCCTCCTTTTTTATGAAAATCAGAGTATATACTTTTGTTCATATTTTTAAATATTTTACTTTATTTATTTATTTATGTATTTATTTAGCCTCCAGGGTTATTGCTGGGGCTCCCTGCCTGCACCACGAATCCACTGCTCCTGGAGGCCACCCTTTCCCCTTTGCTGCCCTTGTTGTCCATCGTTGCTGTTGTTAATATTATTGCTATCGTTATTGTTGGATAGGACCGAGGGAAATCGAGAGAGGAGGGGAAGACGGAGAAGGGGAGAGAAAGACACATGCAGACCCGCTTCACCGCCCGTGAAGCGACCCCCCTGCAGGTGGGGAGCCGGGGGCAGAACCGGGGTCCCCACGCTGGTCCTTGCGCTTTGCGACACTTGCACTTAACCCGCTGCGCCACCACCCGGCCCCCATTATCTTTATTTATAGATAGAAACAGCCAGAAATCGAGAGGGAAGGAAGAGAAAGGAAGAGATAGGAAGAGAGAAAGAGAGACACCTGCAACACTGCTTCACCACTTGCAAAGCTTTCTTCCTGCAGGTGAGGGCCAGAGGCTTGAACCCAGGTCCTTGCACATTGTAACATGTGCCCTCAACCAGGTGTGC
This sequence comes from Erinaceus europaeus, assembly GCF_950295315.1. NCBI lineage: Eukaryota > Metazoa > Chordata > Mammalia > Eulipotyphla > Erinaceidae > Erinaceus > Erinaceus europaeus. The sequence continues at coordinate 28,647,073 of NC_080169.1, forward strand.
CACCACCAGACTCCACACATAGACTATTATTTACATTTTTGTTTTGCTTATTTATTTTTAGATAGAAACAAAGAGGCAAAGGTGGGAGAAAGAAAGAGAGAGAGAGAGAGAGTTAAAGAGACCATAGCACTGAAGCTGTCTTCCTTCAGTGCAGGGGAAGTTGGATTGCACATATGGCAAAGCAGCTCACTAAGTGAGCTATTTTGCCAGCCTCAGAATATATGTTTATTTTATTTATTTATTTAAATATTTATTTTAATTTATTTATTCCCTTTTGTTGCCCTTGTTGTTTTATTGTTGTAGTTATGATTGTTGTCATTGTTGGACAGGACAGAGAGAAATGGAGAGAGGAGGGGAAGACAGAGAGGGGGAGAGAAAGATAGACACCTGCAGACCTGCTTCACCGCTTGTGAAGCGACTCCAACTCCCCTGCAGGTGGGGAGCCAGGACTCGAACCCGGACCCTTACACCGGTCCTTGCGCTTTGTGCTACCTGTGCTTAATCCGCTGCGCTACAGTCCGACTCCCAGAATATACATGTTTAAATGTATACACTAGAGAATGCAGAAATTCAGATATATAAGAAGAATGTCAGCACTCCAAGTGTGTCTAGATCATACCTGATACATAGAAAGTTTCTATAAATGTCTATAGGATAAACAAATAAAAAGGTATCAGACTTTCACACCACTGGGTACAGCAGGTTGTCATGAAAATATCCACACCTATTTATTAGATATTTTCTGTAGCATAACAAGCATGTACATCATACTCAAGGCTTGACTTACTATTATTTTGCTGAGAGCTCATTCATTTTCATTGCAGAAGGATTCAGTTATCTTGGAACATGATCTTTAGGACAGAAATATATTGCTTATAGGCATCTGGTCATATGGAAACTGTAAATTGTGCAGCCTCTCCATTTTTAGTCAACCTAGGTCAGAGTTTAATGAACCATGCATTTCCTTCTACTATTACTAATGAGAGAAGGAACCAAAGCATCATCCTGGCACATGCAACGGTAGGAATTGAATTCAGGACCTCAGATTTGAGAGCCCAAGGTCCTGTGCCACTCTGCCAACCCCCTTACTCTTTCATCACAGTCCATCTTCCTGTAAATCACCTCAGAAACTATATGTGAATCACAATGAAAGAAAATTCTGCTAGTTAATCACCTATATAATATATCTTGGGTTGTGTGAAGTTTAATTATCCACATCTCCAAAGTGTCATTTAACCTATAAAGTAAACGAACCTCTCTAAACCGCAATACATATTTACACTAATCTTTGGGGGTGGTGGTGAATAGACATCGGATCTAGCCCAGCTCACATCCATAACACTGAAGATTGAACTGTTTATCAGAAATGAGGCTGAAGATTTAAGGAACTTCTTGCTGGTTTTTGAGCAGTGGATCTTTCTCTTGGCTTCCAGGGAAGAACATGGACTTAGCATGGTTGAAGAAAACATTCAGGCTCTTGCCTTTGACCATAATTCCAGGGTTTTCTATTGGTGTGTATTCCTTGTGTTTTCTGAAATCAATGAGTTAGATAGATTTAAAACAACAACAACAACAATAACAACAAAACCCTCTCCAACTGGAATGTTATTTTTCTAACAATCTTTTACATGCCTCACGTAGAAGGGCTAATTCCATTTAACCTATGGCTTACAAGACACTGGTATCTTCTGAAAATATATCTATTTTCTCTTCTTGATGCAAGAAGTGCTCCTGCTACCTATAATTTGAGATTATACATTCAACATTCAGATGACAATTTGTAAAGCTGCTGACATCTGGTAGCATTTTGAAGATAAAAAAAAAAACAGCAAAATTAACAGGCTACTTTGGGATTCATAGTTCATTGGAAGATTTTCCTCTCAGAAACAAAATGTTTGAAGACAAAAAAAAAAGGGGGAGGGAACTGCCTACTGGTGCAGAAAGTGTGCTACTTTTCTTTTCTTTTCTTTTCTTTTTGACAATATACTATAAAGGTTTAAAGTGATAGAACCAGCAACTTACTTGTACATGAAGAAGGCGATCACAGTGACAAATACAGCCAAGCAACCCGCGGCGACCAGAGTGCCATTTGCTATTCTTACAGAGGAGGCTGGGTCTTAAAGTAGAAACAAGACCATGTTAGTGACATCTTTCACCTAGAGGGCACACTGCTCATAATGCAATTAAATAAATGACGAAGGCAACTGTCAGAAGATATATGGCTCCTCCTGGGCTTTCAGTCATCTTTTTCATTAAATAATATATTTTGGGGGTCAGTTTGTCTTCCATCTAGAGAGTGAGTTAGCATGTCTCGGACACTGTGAAAGACTCAGGAGAGAGCTGTCACGTCTTGGAGATACCTGTTTGGGTCTCAGCTGACCCAGCAACATGCAGGTGGCGAAGGGTTTCCTGGTCCCACTCACTCCTCTGGTCTCACTTCCCACTGTTTACCTTCTTGCTGTGCTAAAAGGCTTGGGGTTGAGCCTGCAGAATAGCTCACTTGGAGAGTGTGCTGCTTTGCTGCGTGTACACCCTACCCCCCCCACCACCACATTGAAGGAAGTTTCGGTACTGTGGTCTCTTTCACTTTCTCTCTCCCTGCCTCTGTCTCCATCTTAAACTAATAACAAACAATAAGTAGAAAATAAAATCCTGGGGTTGTACACACTCCCCACACTCTTTCAAGTCTCCAAGCCCTCTGCCAGACATGTGCTTCTCCCACTCATCTCAGGTATCCATCCTTTGGGGACACTTTCCAGTTACTCATGAGGCTCTTGGATCAAACCTTCCTTTACTACAGCTTTACTTGCCTCTCCTCCTTTGCCACCATCATGCTGTGTTGCTATGTGTGTGTGTGTGTGTGTGTGTGTGTATTTACAGATTTTTTTTGCATATATATCTTATTTTATTGTGAGAAGCATGAAGCAGGGATGCTATCCTCACTTTATTGCTGAAATCCAGCAAATCAACTAGTTTTGTTTCTAACTGAAGTTTATTTATTTCTTCCCAGTTCCTTTGCACCATTGTAGGACCAGCTCTTTCTCCATAGAGGATCTCTCTTATCCTCCTTCTCTTTCTCGTGTGTGTGTGTGTCTCGTATCTGCACATTAAAGCAGAGGTCATCTTAATTTTGCTCCCTGCTTCACCTAGAGCAGCGTATTTCACATCTAGAATTGTGCCAGGCATGGAGGAGATGCTCAATGAATATTTGTTGAAAGAGTTGCTAGTGCTTCAAGAATGTTCATGGAGGATTTCTGGGGCAGAGCTATGGCAGCCTGGTCTGGAGAAGCTGACTTTGGTCCAGAAAACATTTCATCAGAGAACAGCTGGGGTTCCTGGTAAAGAAAGGAACATCACTATCTGAAGTTTGGTGATTGTGCATGGACAGTGGGAACAGGAGGCAAAGGAGAGAAAGACTTTGGAGTTGTGCCCCTCTTATCCTATGGTTTTGTCAGTGTTTCCTTTTTATAAATAAAATTTTTTTAAAAAACAGGAAAGAAAGACTCAAGTAGAAAGGTGGCATCACCAGCAGGTGCCAGACTTGCAATTGCTTTAAATCCATGTGGTAGTTTTAGGGGAACCATGTGAACCCCTCAGGAGCCAAGTGGCTTAAGAAAAGGAGCTCAGGACTGCTGTTTAGAACTGTAGAAGACACAGGCTTTTGAATGAACCTGGGGAACCAAGAAATTTAACATTATCTTTGTGGCAGCAGGGAAGTCAACCAAACTCTAAAGTGTCCCAGCGCCATAGAGAATCTGGTGAATGGGATCAGACTGCCCAGCAGGTGAAAAAAAAAAAAAAGACTGAGCTCATAGCAGAGTTCCCACTTTCAGGAATCAGTCTGGGAAGAGAAGGAGGTCTAGGCATAGAACTGTGTGTGGTGGTGGTTCAGGAGGTGGCGCAGTGGCTAAGGAACTAGATTCTTGAGCATGAGGTCCTGAGTTCAATCCCCGGCTGCACATGTACCACAGTCTGGTTCTTTCTCTCTCTCTTCTTCCTATCTTTCTCATTAATAAAATAAAATCTTAAAAAAACCTTAATATTAAAAAAAAGAACTGTGTGTGTGGTGTGAAACTATTCCCCATCTTTAAATCACTAATTAAAAACAAGTTCCTTAGGGGGCTGGGCGGTAGCGCAAAGGGTTAAGCACATGTGGCTCGAAGCACAAGGACCGGCTTCAGGGAATCTAGTTTGAGCCCCAGGCTCCCCACCTGCAGGGCGGTGGGGTCACTTCACAATCGATGAGTAGTACTGCAGGTATATATCTTTCCCCTTCTCTGTCTTCCCCTCCTCTCTGTCCTGTCCAACAAAACAACAACAGCAATACAATAATAATAACAACAAGGGCAACAAAAATGGGAAAGGTGGCCTCCAGGAGGAATGGATTTGTAGTGCAGGTACTGAGCCCCCAGCAATAACCCTGGAGGCAAAAAAAAAAATCATTGACTTGATAGATAAAAACAACTTCAGTTAAAAAAACCCCCAACAATTTCAGCTGTAAGTCTGTGGGCTTGTCCTTGGACAGTGATGAACTTGGGAAATTCTCCCTTTGAAATATGAATCATCAAATTACAATCCCTATGGAATTAAAAGCTCTCCTTTGAGCTTCTTTTATTTGGAGTTTGAAAATAGTTCAGGTCACACGTATACCTATTACTCACTGCAAGAAGAATTAAAAGAAAGAAAATATCTAAACATTCAAATCAGACAAGAGAATGGTAGTTTGCCTATACTGAGGAAGCTTCATAAAGAAATTACTTAACTCTGGAGTCGGGCGGTAGCACAGCGGGTTAAGCGCACGTGGTGCAAAGTGCAAGGACTGGTGTAAGGATCCCGGTTCGAGCCCCCGGCTTCCCACCTGCAGGGGAGTCACTTCACAGGTGGTAAAGCAGGTCTGCAGGTGTCTATCTTTCTCTCCCCCTCTCTGTCTTCCCCTCCTCTCTTCATTTCTCTCTATCTTATCTAACAACGACAACATCAATAACTACAACAACAATAAAACAACAAGGGTAACAAAAGGGAAAATAAATAAATTAATTAATTAAAAAAAAAGAAATTACTTAACTCTAAGGCAGCATAGGAAGAATAATCACAACACCTCTTGGATACAGAGAACCACAGCTTCACATATGAATACAGAAGCTCCATCTGCATTATTTTGCCATCTATCCCAGCTAGTTGTCTAGAGTTCTCCTCTTCCTCCTCTCTTTCTCTCTGTTTCTCTCTCTTTGTTGTTGTTGTTGTTACGGGGGCTTCACTACTTCAAACTGACTTTTTTCATATGGAAAGAGACAGAAAAAGGAAGAAGGAGAGAGGGAAGGAAGCCTACATTGAAGTTTCCTTCAGTGTAGTTGTGGGTGGCTAGTACATGGGTTATATTCATACCCACCCAGGCAGCTAAGTTATCTTGCTGGCCCCACCCTCTCCTACTTTCTACCCTAGGTCCTGGTGCACCTTGTTCTTGTTATCATTATTCTTACTACTATTATTTTGCTTTAAAATCTGTATCTTGAATCTTAACAACAATAAGCCCTCATACAAAGTATTTTTAAAATATTTTATTTATGGTGTATTGCACTAAAGTAAAGGACTGGGGAGAGGGGGTTTTCAGTTTCTGGTGCATGATGGTGGAGAAGGACCTAGGCTAAGGGTGAGAGAGAGTATTTTGTAGGAAACTGAGAATTTTCTTAATTTAAAATTTTTATTGTCTTTATTTATTTATTGGATAGAGACAGCCAGAAATTAAAAGGGAATGGAGTGATAGAGACAGACAGACACCTGCAACACTGCTTCACCACTCATGAAGCTTTCCCCCTGCAGGTGGGGACTGGGAGCTTGAACATTATAACATATGTGCTCAACCAGGTGTGCCACCACCCGGTCCCCCCCAAAACTGAGAAATTTTACACATGTATCAACAACTGTACTTACTATAAACAATCTCCCAATAAAATATATCTTATTTATTTATTGGGTATAGACATAAAGAAACTGAGAGGGAAGGAGGAGATAGAGAGGGAGAGAGACAGAGAGACACTTGCAGCCCTGCTTTATTGCTTGCAAAGCTTTCCCCCTGCAGGTGGGGACTAGGAGCTTGCAAATTGTAACATGTGCACTCAGCCAGATGTGCCACCACCTGGCCTCTATATAAAATATTATATGCGTGATTTCTTCAGCTTTTTTCAGTGAGTCTAAAACTTCCTTTTATCCATAGTTAATGAGTGAATATATGGCAAAGAATATTTTACCTATGAGATAGACTCCAAGTCTGCACAAGTTATTTGTGGTTAGTCAATAGGTTCTCTCTGACAATCTCAAATTTGCTCCAATTAAGGGGCAACATAAATGTTGTATGTATACAATTTGCTCTTCCCCTTCAATTTTGTTGTGTAGTACTTCTTTTCAGAGCTAAAATGAGAGAGAGAGAGAGCGAGAGAGAGAGAGCAGTGTTTTACAACAACAAAGTTGGCTATAAATAAAATCCAGTTAGGGTCCCATCTGGTTTTAGGACTGGGAAATATCAGAAGCCACTCATAAGGTCAGGCAGTGGCACATCTGGTAGAGCGCACATGTTACTGTGTGCAAGGACATGGCATCAAGATCCTGGTCCCCACCTGCGGAGGGTAGGGGGACACGGGGCATCACAAGCAGTGAAGCAGTGCTCTCTTTCTCTCCCCTGTCTTCCTTTCCCTCTCAACTTCTGTCTCTACTCAGTAAATTAAAAAAAAAATTAAAAAATAATTCACTGATAGATGAAAAATTCTCAATGAAATTCCTTAATGTACTTTATTAGCCTTTTATCTATCCATACACTGGAAGGGTAAAGTGTAGTTTGTCTAGTGAATATCTAAGGGGAAGGTAAGTTGGTCAGCTACAGGCTTTTTTTTTTTGTCACTCTTTTTTTTTTATTGTTGTACCTATTATTGTTGTTGTTATTGATATCATCGTTGTTGGCTAGGACAGAGAGAAATGGAAAGAGGAGGGGAAGACAGAGATGGGGAGAGATAGACACCTGCAGACCTGCTTCACCTCTTGTGAAGCGTCTCCCCTGCAGGTGGGGAGCTGGGGGCTTGAAGAACCGGGATCCTTAATGTGGGTTCTTGCGCTTTGAGCCACCTGCGCTTAACCCACTGTGCTATTGCCCGACTCCCTGTTTGTCACTCTTTTAAAAAATATTGTATTTATTTTATTTGAGTGAGATAAATAGATAGATAATGCCAAAGCACTGCTCAGATCTGGCTTGTGATGGTGCCGAGGATTGAACTGGGACCTCAGAACCTCACTCCCGCATGAGAATCTTTTGTATAACCATTGTGCTATTTTCCCAACCCCCCCCCCCCCATTTTTTTTTTAAAGATAGGGACAGAAAGACAGAGAGAGGGAAAGAAAGTGAAAGAGACCACAGCACCAAAGCTTTTTTTAATGCCGTGGTGGCCAGACTCAGGTTTTTCACTCTTGCTGTGTAGAATGCTCAGTAGAATTTGGGAAGGGAGGATTCTGTGGTAGCGCAGTGGGTTAAGTGCAGGTGGCACAAAGTGCAAGGACCGGCGAAGGATCCCGGTTCGAGACCCTGGCTCCCCAACTTCAGGGAAGTCGCCTTCACAGGCGGTGAAGCAGGTCTAGAGGTGTCTATCTTTCTCTCCCTCTCTCCATCTTCCCCTCTTCTCTCCATTTCTCTGTGTTCTAACAATGACAACAACAAGGGCAACAAAAGGGAATAAATATTTTTAAAAAAATGAGAAGGGAAAGAACATATGGCAAGTCAGGGGGCAGCTAGGAGTCCACTTAGTTTCTTGTTTCCTTCTTGGCTTCATATCTCTGCCCAGGTGGATTCTCATGACAGCATGATACCAGCTCCACCCCCCCTTACATGGAAAACATTGTAAATTTTTGCTGTTGAGCGCACTTTCACCTCAAAATGAAAATCTAATCAAGCATGCCATGATCTTATCCCGTTATTACCAGTTCATGATCACAGCTGACTTTCTCCATCAAAGAACTGTTCTACTATTTCACTGGGTCTCTCTCTTTCATCCCTTCCCCAAAGAGATTTGCTGTCAGATTTTAATGCCAGTTCTCAAGTCCACATTAACAACAGCCCAATGGATCTTGCTACTGAAATAAAATTAAAACTTTAATAGCAAAGACCCTAGTAGCTTTAATATTAGAGACACACTGGTTTGTAATAGAAAATATTGCACCCACCATAACACAAACTCACCTCTGCCTGGCACAGAGACGAGGGCACTGGTGAGGGCTACACTTGCATCATCGCCCAGAGTGAGGTTAAGACAAAAGGTTCCTGTCCTGTTGAAGGCTCTTCTCACGGTCAGCAAGCATGGGCTGTGCATGTCCACATCCACAGGGTCACAGACTGTGTTCTGGGCTATTTGGCAGGTAGAGTCAGAAATGACGGTGCAGACCTCTGTGGGAACACTGAGGGTATGGGGGGGAAGGAGACAGAAGTATAGTGTCAGCTCAGTAGGGGAAGTCACAACATTGCTAGAAAATTAAGTCCCACTTTATGCTTACTCAAACCCCATGATGGGAACTCTGATGTATACTTTAAGTGTATTTATTTATTTATTTATTTATTTATTTATTTATTTTTGCCATCAGGGTTGTCACTGGGACACAGTGTTTGCAAGTCTCCTGAATTTTTTTAAAAAGCATTTATTCCCTTTTGTTGCCCTTGTTTCATTGTTGTAGTTATTATTATTGTTATAGATGTTGTCGTTGCTGGATAGGACAGAGAGAAATGGAGAGGGGAGGGGAAGACAGAGGGGGAGAGAAAGACAGACAACTGCAGACCTGCTTCACCACCTGTGAAGCGACTCCCCTGCGGGTGGGGAGCTGGGGGATCGAACCAGGGTCCTTAGCCGGTCCTTGCGCTTTGTGCCACGTGCGCTTAACCTGCTGCGCTACCGCCCAACTCCCTAAATTTTTTTTTTTTTTAAATAAAGGTGAGAGAAAGGGAGAGAGGCACAGAAAGCAGGAAAGTTATGAAGCACTAGTTATGAAGCCCCCGTGGGGCTTAGGGACTTGAATCTGGGTCCTAGGGCATGGTAACAACCAGGTTAACCGACACCTGGCCCCGTCATTTACTTTAAGCTTTAACTTACTTTAAACTTTGGAGCCCAAGTGATGTTACTATTTCATGTGTATCCTCAGAAAGGCAAGGTGCAGAGGGTAAAGAAGGAAGAGACTATGAGGGAAGAGACTAGCAGAACAAGTATATGGCCCTAGGGCCCTAGTCAATTTCTCCTTGCTGGAGCTTCCTGATAAACTAGGGACTTAAATAAACTTAACAGGGGGACTGGCGTCAAGTCCTTTGTTCAGGTCAGGGGTCCTCATTTAACCTCTGCTTCTGTCTGAGATGTACTCACGTTCCCTGACAGGCCACCACAAAATCCATCAGAGAGTCACCAGTCTGTGGCATGGGCATCAGGACATCTGTCATCTGGATGATGTTAACCTCTAGAATCCCTTCTAATAAAATAGCCCCCCATAGGGGGAAAAACATCAGACAAACAGCAGAAACCAAACATAACCCTAACAAATCAGAAGGCCAAATGAAATGGAGAGAGCTTTCTGATCACAATAGGCCTGGGAAACTACCTCCCTAGCTTTGGACATGTAGCCTTGCAGTGATTTTCAAAGTCAAGTGGAACTGTTCTTCAGTTCCATCTAGATCTTTATTTCTGGAGCCTGTGGATGAGCCAGAAAGTATCTTCTCAGCAGTTATTTCTAGGAGAGCATCCCGGGTGGCTGTTGTTTACATATCCAGGACAAGGCCAGTTTCCCCAGGGAGCATATTCTGGGTTTTAGATCCCACCACCACCACCCCCCCACTCCAGCCCTGCACCTTTCCCAGAACCAGGGTTCACAGCTGGGATATCACCCCTCACCAGGTCTCTCTATTGGGTGTCAGTGGGCAGTACCCAAAATGTACTGCTCACTTCTGGTTATGGTGGTGCTGGGGACTGAATCTGGGAGCTCAGAGCTACAGGCATGAAAGGCATTTACATAAACATTATGCTGTCTCCCTGCTCAGATCCTTGGTCTTTTCAATTCCCTCCTTAACGTTGTGAAACCAGCTAGGGGAGGAGAGTGGAAGTTGGGGGAAACTGTACTAGTTTTTGATTGGTATTCTTCTTTCATTAAGATTGTTAGGATGGGGGCCAGGTGGTGGCGTACCTGGTTAAGTGCTCACACTAAATTATTAAATGCAGGTTCAAGCCCTTGGTCCCCACCTATAGGGGGAAAGCTTCATGAGTGGTGAAGCAAGGCTGCAGGTGTGTCTCTGTCTTTCTATCTCCCCTACTCCTCTCAATTTCCCTCTGTCTCTATATAATTTTTTTTAAAAAATCTTTATTTATTTACTTAATGTGTAGAGATAGCCAGAAATCAAGAGGAAATTTATGGGGTGAGGGACTTCAGGCCCTGGGCAGAATCATTTGATCTGGGCTTTACCAAAATATCTAAGGAAGACTGGGAAGTGGGAATCCAGAAATTACTAGGATCTTTGCCATGCACACTTATCAGTGTTCTGGACAGAGTCTATGTTTCTGCTCCCAGTGGCCACCCTCCAGAGTCAGCGCTGTGAGAGAGTGGCCCACAGTGAATTCAATGAATTTCCAATATCCTTACCTACAATTGTGATGGTGGCTTTAAAATAACCATATCTGCTGATATGACAGCTTTCATCAGGATTGTCACTCAGCTCCAGGGGGTAGTTACCAGTAGGAACTAGGGAGTTTGAATGATAAAAATATAGAATTTTAGAAAATTCGAAATTTTAGAGTGATAAAAATTTAGTTGCTAGAAAAGTAAAAGTTGCACATGACATAATGAAAAATCTAAACACTGGGCTCACGAAATATCATACTTGGATAGGGTGCCTACTTTGCCATGTTCGTGGCCAGGTTTGAGCCCAGCTCCCACCGAACTGGAACTCATGCTTGAAGAGTCCAATGCTTTACCCACTGCGCCACCTCCTGGACCACCCCACCGAACTGGAGAAAGTTGTTTTTTTTTTACTTTTTATTTTATTTATTTATTCCCCTTTGTTGCCCTTGTTGTTTTATTGTTGTAGTTATTATTGTTGTCATCATTGTTGGATAGGACAGAGAGAAATGGAGAGAGGAGGGGAAGACAAAGAGAGGGAGAGAAAGATAGACACCTGCAGACCTGCTTCACCACCTGTGAAGGCGACTCCCCTGCAGGTGGGGAGCCGGGGGCTCGAACCAGGATCCTTATGCTGGTCCTTGCAATTTGCGCCACCTGCGCTTAACCCACTGTGCTACCGCCTGACTCCCTGGAGAAAATTTTATGCTGTGGTCTTTCTCCTTCCCTCCTCTATCTCTGTCTTGCTCTATCTATCTGAAAAAGTGTAGCCAGAATGGGAAAACCTCAGCAATGACAAAAAATAAATAAATAAATAAATAAAATCTGGGGCCAGGTGGTGGTGCTCCTGGTAGAGCGTACATATCATCATGTACAAGGATCTGGGTTCAAGCTCCCAGTCCCCAGTTGCATGGAGGAAGCAGATATATATATTTCTCTCCCTCTATATTTTCCTTCCCTCTCAATTTCTGTTAAAAAAAAAAAAGAAGGAAAAAGAGTGGTCTGGGAGATGCCGCAGTGGCTAAAGCACTGGACTCTCAAGCATGAGGTCCTGAGGTCGATCCCCAGCAGCACATGTACCAGAAAGATGTCTGGTTCTTTCTCTGTCTCCTCCTAGCTTCTTCATTAATAGATTAATAAAAAATGTGACTTATAGTTAAAAAAAAAGGAAAACAAAGAAAGAAAAGAGAAAAAAGAAAAGGAGAGAGAAAAAAGGAGAAAAATGGCTACTAGCAGTGGATTCATCATATAAGCACTGAGGTGTTGACCTTGATGCCAAAAAAAAAAAAAAGAGTCGTCTGGGAGGTGGCACAGTGGATAAAGCAACGAATCCTCAAGCATGAGGTCCCGAGTTCAATCTCTGGCAGCACAGGTAACAGAGTGATGTCTGGTTCTTCCCCCCTCTCTCTCTCTCCTCCTATCTTTCTGGTTAATAAAGTCTTTAAAAAAAAAAAAGGGAGTTGGGTTAAGTGCACATGGCGCAAAGCCCAAGGACCAGTGTAAAGATCCCGGTTCAAGCCATCGGCTCCCCACCTGCAGGGGAGTCGCTTTACAGGTGGTGAAGCAGGTCTGCAGGTGTCTGTCTTTCTCTCCCCTCTCTGTCTTCCTCTCCCCTCTCCATTTGTCTCTGTCCTGTCCAGCAATGATGACATCAGAAACAACAACAATAAAACAACAAGGGCAACACAAGGAAATAAATAGATAAATAAAAAGAAGAAAGAAAAAATCTAAACATGTATCTGCCTGCTCTTTAGGAAAATGAGCCTTATACTATAAAGATGCTGCAAATAATTAAACTGCAGGGATAGGCACTGACACTTCTAGTTGAACACACATTACCATGCACAAGGATTCAGGTTCAAATCCCCGGTCCTCAACTGTAAGGGAAGCTTTGTAAGCAGTGAAACAGTGATACAGGCCTCTGTCTCTCTCCCTTCCCCTTTCTCGTGATTTCTCACTGCCACTATCCAATCAATAAAAATAAAATAAAATAAAATAAATGTGTAATGATTCATACAGATGTGAGAGCAATAAAGCATAATTGTTAAAAAATAAGTACATAAACACAAAACCAACAATTATCTGAATACTGGGAAGAGAGAAAGGGTAAAAGACATAGTAAAATGTTATATAATAATCATGATAACATCAGCAGGCCACCAAAGATAAAGTCATATTTTAATTTTTTTTTAATATTTATTTTATTTATTCCCTTTTGTTGCCCTTGTTGTTTTATTGTTGTAGTTATTATTGTTGTTGTCGTTGTTGGATAGGACAGAGAAAAATGGAGAGAGGAGGGGAAGACAGAGAGGAGGAGAGAAAGATAGACACCTGCAGACCTGCTTCACCACCTGTGAAGGGACTCCCCTGCAGATGGGGAGCCGGGGTTCGAACCGGGATCCTTATGCCGGTCCTTGTGCTTTGCGCCACCTGCGCTTAACCCGCTGCGCTACAGCCCGACTCCCCAAATTTTAATTTTGACAGAAGGTATTCTAGGTTTGAAGTCTAGGTCCACTTATAAGCTATTTGAGACCATGAGCCTGTCACTTAGTACTGAGTGACCTACTAAGGTTGAGCTATGAAATATAAACGACATTAGCTATAAAACCTATTTCCCATACCTTCCACAAAAGACATACTTATTGTTTTCCTTGCCCAGCCCAAAGACATTAGATATCTATTTAGATATGAATATGTTATATCACATATCAGTGAGGGATCCATGCTATAGCTCATTGTAGAGTGCATACTTTGTATAAATGTGGCCCAACAATAATAATAACAACAAGGACAACAAAAGGGAAAATAATGAAGAAAAACCTGTTGTAATTAAGAAATTGTTTTATTCACAAAATGAGATGTTAAATAAAGCATAACTAAATCGAGTCACTAAAATTTACTAGTGATTTTATTCTTTTTTGAAGTGTTTAAAATTACAAAAGTAATATCTGTTCCTTAGTAAAAATTTTTATAATACAGAAGTCTAAAATAAAATTGTAAATTCTTATTTATATACTTCAGAGTCAAGTCCTTTCTTCCATTGGGGGTGTTTTCATCCCAGATCTTTTTCTATGCATTCTATAAATGCCCATGGATTTTGCTGTTTTGATTTTTATATACATAAATTCATGCTATATATATCACTCCAAAATTTTCTTATGTTCATTTAACAAATACCATGGGAATCTTTCGATCATTAGGTCATAAAAAACTAATTAACTTACACACCTATTAAATTGTAGTCATATAAATCACTATTTAATTAATATGAGAGGGGGGAAAATTGATTGTATGTCTAACAAAGGGACTTTTCAAAGTTAACCCAATTACCAAATAATGTGATGATAACAGTAACTATCCATTGTCTTCTTGAACTCTAAGACAGCAGGAACCTCACATTTCCACTACAGAGCCTAAACTTCCCCCAGTCCTGGTACCCTAGGGTAGGGCCCACTTTCCCGTATGCTTCTCCCAATTCTTATCAAATAATATTGCATCCGCTGATCGCAACCTAATCAACACAACGAGTGCCACCCCAGCATGCTTCACTTCAGACTGTGACCAGAGACTTCAGGTGTGGAATGACAACCCTTCAGCTTCATCACTCGGGTGAGACCTTTCTTTTCATAGTATTCTCTAACTCCATCCTAGGTGGTTCACTTCCTAACAAAGTCCCAAAACCTAAATATAGACCAGGTTCCAGGAGATAGAGCATATGTTCACAGGTATCCATAAACCAGGGCAAATATATACCTGAAAGCAGTAGTACACTAGAGTTTGCAGTGAGTACCCCCCAACACTTCCTCTCCACTATTCCAGCCTTTGCGTCCATGATTGCTCAACAATTTGTTTGGCTTTGTATGTTAACTCTCTTTTCAGCCCCCAGGTTCCAGATGCCATCAGGATGCCGGCCAGGCTTCCCTGAACTGAAGACCCCACAAATGGTCCTGGAACTCCGCTTCCCCAGAGACCCACCCTATTAGGGAAAGAGAGAGACAGACTGGGAGTATGGATCACCAGTCAACGTCCATGTTCAGTGGGGAAGCAATTACGGAAGCCAGATCTTCCACCTTCTGCAACCCACAATGACCCTGGGTCCATGCTCCCAGAGGGATAGAGAATAGGAAAGCTATCAGGGGAGGGGACGGGATATAGAGATTGGGTGGCGGGAATTGTGTGGAGTTGTACCCCCCCCATCCTATGATTTTGTTAATGTCTCCTTTCTTAAATAAAAAAAAAGAAAGAAAAAAAACTAATTAACTTCATTCAATGGGTCCATATTTTGTAGTATGTATACACTGTAATTTAATCATTCTATTACTGAGGAATTATCTTTTTTCTTTTTGTTGCCTTTGTTTTTTTAATTGTTGTTGTAGTTACTATTGTTGTTATTGATGTCGTTATCGTTGTTAGTACAGAGAGAAATCAAGAGAGGAGGGGAAGACAGAGGAGGAGAGAAGGATAGACACCTGCAGACTCGCTTGTGAAGCGACTCCCCTGCAGGTGGGGAGCCGGGGGCTTGAACCAGGTTCCTTACGCTGGTCCTTGCGCTTCGTGCCATGTGCGCTCAACCCTCTGCGTTACCACTCGATCCCCTTAATTACGACAGATTTTGCTAAAATCTTCGACAGGTCTGGACACCATGAAGGCGCGATCCCTCTAGACTTGTTGATGGCGCCCTCTTGTGACCAGTAGGAGGATGCCGGTTCAGAACTATGCCCTGTGCTGTGCTGCTTCGATGTAGTAATGGTGGGAAGGGTGATGTCTTGGTTAGATAGCATGGGGAATAGTTGGAATTTAATTCTCCACAAAGGAGACTCTTAAGAACTTCTTGATTGTTCTCATGTATTACTTGTATAGGTGGGAGTTAGTGAACTATGCCTTAACCAGAACAATTGCAATGTCTGGAGTCTTTCTAGCTCAGAAATACATTGAGAAGAGTGTTTTCCTGGGCTGCTTGGAAACTACTGTCAAGGGTAGCTATATTTTCATGGGTCACTGGGCGGGTGTGGGTAAGAGGAGAATGGAAGTGGGGTGTGTGTGGAGGTGGGGTCAAGGAAAGGGGATAACACCAACTTGTCTTCTGATAGCTACAAAAAAAGGGAAATGAATAGAAATGTGGTGAACTAGAAAGGAGGAACCACCTTTACACACAATGAAGACTGATGTGAATTAGGACAAAGAATTTTATCTTAGTCACTGAATTCTACTTGAAAAGCAACTTTATAGTCATTAAAGTGATTAAAAAAAATTAATAGATACAGGCTAGGTGGTGGTGCATGTGGTTGAGTGCACATGTCACCAAGCTCAGGGACCCAGGTTCAAGCCACCCCTCCCCACCTGCAAAGGGGATGCTTCATGAGTTGTGAAGCAGGTCTACAGGTGTCTATTTTTTTTCTCTCCCTGTCTTTCTCCCTCTCCCCTCTAATTTTTTCTCTAACCTATTGAATAAAATAGAAAGAAAAGGAAAAATGGCTGCTGGGAGCAGTGGATTCATAAGTGCCCGCACCAAGCCTTACGATAACCCTGGTGGTTCTAAAACAAAAATTATAGATACTCTTACATAATTTATAATTGTTCTTATATAATTTATAACTAAATATCCAGTCATATAGAATCTATATGTATTTTTTATAGCTGTTATGGAAAGTTCCCAAAACGTCAGCAGGAAAGCACTTACCTAGAGGCGTGGTGACCATTGGAGGTCTGGGTGAAGGTGAAGGGCAAGGTCCAGGCACTTTAGCTTGCACAGTGAGGTTGAGGTTGAAGGTTCCATTGAGCAAATATGTGTGATTCCACATGGGATTGTTGGAAGCAAACAGACCAGTACCATCCCCAAAGTTCCATTTGTAGTAAATGGCCGACTCATTGAGGAAGTGGCTGGGGTCATGGATCAGGACATTGAATATAATAGGGAGATCCCTGAGGAAGATTTCATCAGAAGAATTGCGATTGTTCTCTTGGGACATTGTCACAAATACAGGAATCTGATCTAAAAAAAATACAGTCAGGAAAAAAAAATTCATGAGTATTTGATTTGAGTGAATGATTCCAATGAAGTTTTTAGAGGAAAGAAGCTAGCTAGGGAAACATTTTTTTTCCTTTTCAGAGATGAGCTTTCTAGTATTTACCCAAGTTCTTATGGAAAACATAGACGGAACACACATAATTAAATATATAACCTTGGGGAGCAACCAAGATGAATTCGAACCTAACTTCCAGAACCCAGTAACTCTTTCTCACTTAGAGGCCGTACTGCTCACCTGTGACTATGTACACATCTTTCACTCTTGCAGTGGGGATGTAAGTACGTCGGTGTCTCCTATAGACAATAACTTCCATTACTTGAGGGCCAAGTGACATGTTAGCTGTGTTTATAGAAATTTTTGTTGAACATCGTCCTAATGTCTGGAAATAATGACCTGTGAGAGCATAGAATATTATGATTATTTGGCTATGTTAGCACCAAAGCATTGAATCAGCACACTATCCAAGTGAACTATTTTCCTGGCCCACTCATGTGTGTGTGTGTGTGTGTGTGTAACTGAGGCCTTCTGTATGCATGATTTCACCATTCTTGGCCACTTTTTCATCCAGATACAGAAACAAAAAGAGGGAGAGACACCATAGCATCAGAGCTACCTCTGTGCCATAGAACCTCCCACATGGTGATAGGGCTCACACCTGAGCTGCATGGCATGGTGAGGTGTGTGCCCTATCCAGTGAGCTATCTCCCTGGACCAGAAGTTTTTTCTTTAAGCCTAGTGACTGCCACTTAGAGATCGCTCTTTGAAGGGAGGATCAGGATGGGGATGTGGCCCTGGCTACTTCAGAAAGGAGGATGGTTCTCATTTTATTTATTTATTTATTAAAGTGTTATTAATTTATTTTCTGGCTCCATAGTTATTGCTGGGGCTCAGTGCCTGCACTATGAATTCACTGCTCCTGGAGGCCATTTTCCCTGCCATTGTTGTTGTTATTGCCACTGTTGTTGTTGATAGGATAGAAATGGAGAGAGGAGCGGAAGACAGAGAGGGGGAGAGAAAGACAGACACCTGCAGACCTGCTTCACCACTTGTGAAGCGACTCCCCTGCAAGTGGGGAGTCGCGGGCTGGAACCGAGATCCTTAGCTGGCCCTTGCGCTTTTGCCATGTGTGCTTAACCCTCTGCTCTACCTGGGGCCCAGCCCTTTGGTTCTCATTTTACTGGAAAACCTTAGGGAACAATCCCACAGTTACACACATGTAATTGTATATAGCTAGTTAAAATGAAAAGAGCTGCCTACTGAGATAGCAGTTCTTAGTCTAGAGATTAATTTTTTTTTTTTTATGAGAACCTCAGCTTTGGCTTATGGTGGTATAGGAGATTGAACCTGGGACTTCAGAACTTCAGGCACGAAAGACTTTATAAGAAATAAGTTATGTGACACTTAAGATACATGAATTTACCACAGAAAACACACTTATTGTAAAGGTGAAGTATGCAAGGGAGTTAGAAAAGTGTATCCAGGGAGTTGGGCAGTAGCGCAGCGGGTTAAGCGCAGGTGGCACAAAGCACAAGGACTGCCATAAGGATCCTGGTTCAAGCCCCCAGCTCCCTACCTGCAGGGGAGTCACTTCACAAGCAGTGAAGCAGGTCTGCAGGTGTCTATCTTTCTCTCCCTTTCTCTGTCTTCCCCTCTTCTCTCCATTTCTCTCTGTCCTATCCAACAACAACGACATCAATAATAACTACAACAACAAAACAACAAGGGCAACAAAAGCGAATAAGTAAATAAATATTTTTAAAAAAAAAGAAAAAGAAAAGTGTGTCCAGGGCCAGGCTGTGGCACACCTTGTTGAATGCATATGTTACTAATATTTGTTAGATATTTTATAATTTGTTCAACTGGCATGCACTGTTTTTTATTTGAAATAAATTAATTAAAGAAAGGGAAGCTTCCTCTAATTTATAAAGGAAGCCAAATCATTTAGGAATTTGGAGGCTGAACAACTGTTATTACGGTACCCGGTACTATTTAAAACAAAGAACTTAGCAGCAGCTTTACTAACAACAGTTTAAAATTTCCCTAGCTAAAAATGATCATCTAGGCAATAATTGAGAAAAGTTTTTAACATTTTTAGTTTAAAAATTTAGAAAAGAGACCAGGCTTGCACAGCACAGAGCACAAGGACCTAGTTTCAAGCTCCTGGTTCCCAGCTGCAGGGGGGAAGCTTCATGAGCGGTGAAACAGAGCTGCGAAACAGAGCTGCAGGTCTCTGTCTCTCTCTCTGTCTGTCTCTCTGTTTCTCCTTACCTCCCCCTTCCTTCTCAATTTCTATGTCTACCTAATATGAATAAATAAAATATTAAAAAAAATAAAAAGGAAGTGGCCAGGGAAGCGAGTTGGTAGATAGCGTGCAGGGCTCACATGTAAATGACCCTGCATTTCATATGCCAGAGAGGCGTTCTGCCCTCTCTCTCTTCTCTCTCTCTCATGAAATAAATAAAACAATTATTTCTCATTTTACAAAGAAAAAATTCTTTAAAAAAAGGGGGGACCTGGGACACACCATGGATAAAGCATTGGACTCCCAGGTCTGAGTTCCTGATATTGATCCCCAATACCACGTTGCCAGACTGATGTTCTCATTTCTCTCTCTCTGTGTCTAACTAATTAATCTTTTTTTTTTTTTACTAATTAATCTTTTAAAAAAATATTATATAGGGGTTTGGCAATAGCACATCAGGTTAAGCTCACATAATGTGTGTTGTATGCTTTACATTGGGTAGTTCTCCCCCACCAAGAGAATTGGATCAGTCCAGTTAGTTTCGTGGGCCTGCTTGGCCCCGCCCCGAAGGAACCCCGAGAGAGTTCCAGAGTTCCAGAGTTTCTGAGTTCCAGAGTTGGAGAGTTGGAGAGTTGCAGAGTTCGAGAGTCTGGAGTTGGAGAGTTGCAGAGTAAGAGAGAGTGCTGGCGCCGCCGCTGCAAAGAGACAGCAGAGTTCTGTTTGGTGATTAGTTTGGTTTAGTTTATGAATCGTTGTTCCTGAATAAAGAAATACAGCTTCCCTGCCCAGCCGTATGTCTCTGGTCGTCTCTGTTACCCGCCCGTGAAGCTAGCCCGCCCAGCTAGAGCCGCCGAAAATTTTAACAACAATGTGAAGCATAAGGACAAGCATAGGATCCTGGTTCGAGCCTCCGGCTCCCCACCTGCAGTGGGGGGGGGGGGTCACTTCACAAGCAGTGAAGCAGGTCTGCAGGTGTCTATTTTTCTCTCCCCCTCTTTGTCTTCCCCTTCTCTCTCAATTTCTCTCTGTCCTATCCAACAACAACAACAACAGCAGCAGCATCAACAACAATAATAGCAGCAATAACAGCAACAATACCAACAATAATGGAAAGAGAAAAGAATGGCTGCCAGAAGCAGTGGATTCATGGTGCAGGCACTGAGACCCTGGAGGCAAATATATATTATACCAAAGAAGAGCAAATGTTACATTGTCTTGATTCTCATTAAAATAATTAAATAAGTTTAAATATATAGTCAAGTGCTCACAGTATTAAGCAAAATAGCCAGCCACCTTATGATTTTGATAAAAATGTTAATAAGGAAAATGTGACAATGTTTACAGGGATGTCTCTGGCATAAATTATGAATAACTTATTTTTAATTTGTATTTTTCTGCATTTCCCAAATGTCCTACAAAAAGGATATAGTTCCCAAAAGTTCTTTTGAAAACACAGAATGTTAAAGAACAAGACAAGTGCTTGTCTATATGCCGTTCTAATCAATTCATATCAATATCATTTCATATAAACTGCTGTGCTTGTCTATATGCTGTTCTAATCAATTCATATCAATATCATTTCATATAACTGCTTTAGACAGAAAGCAATGCACAGTTTTCTTTTTAAAGCTGGATGAATTGTCCATATCCAGTAGAAAAACAACTACAGGAGCCAGAACTCCTTCCTTTTCTGCATTTCAAAAATATTTTTGTTCCATACTCCCAGAAGAGGGAAATAACAGGGGAAGATGACCAGAGGGCTCTGAACCCCAATTTCACCAGGTCCCAAAACATTTGTCGCCAGGATTTTTTTTTTTAATGCCATCACTGAAAGGGAAGCAAATCTGGAAAACAGAGAAAGTCAGGTACTGTTTCATTTATCTAAGAGAGAAGAGGAAAAAGGAAGGACACTTGGACTTGGAAATAAGTGTAGGTGCGACTTAGCAAGGAAGTGAGGGGAGTCAGGTGGTACGCCGCGGGTTAAGTGCAGGTGGCCCAAAGCGCAAGGACCGGCGTAAGGATCCCGGTTCGAGTCCCTGGCTACCCACTTGCAGGGGAGTCGCTTCACAGGCGGTGAAGAAGGTCTGCAGGTGTCCATCTTTCTCTCCCCCTCTCTGTCTTCCCTGCCTCTCTCCATTTATCTCTGCCCTATCCAACAACAACATCAATAACAACAACAATAATTACAATGATAAAACAACAAGGGCAACAAAAAGGGAATAAATAAATAAATATTCAAAAAAATTAAAATAAAAAAAGGAAATGAGGTAAGGACCATAGAAAGGAAGTGAAGGCAAGGCCATAGAAAAATAGAGGGGGAATATGAACATGTGTATGTATATATATATATATATAGAGAGAGAGAGAGAGACAGAGAAAGAGAGATAATCAACCCCTATCTATGACCTTGAAAGAACTATTGCAGTTTCTGCTTGGAGAGGGTTGGGGGCTCACTAAAATTTCACTTTTATCCCTCATCCTCTGCCCCCAACCCTTAACAGAGTAACTAGTATTGGTAAGTCTCAACTACAGAACCAGAGAAAAACGTTAACAGATTTAAGATAAGGTAAAGAAGAAGCTAAGGAGGGTTTGTAAAAGTCTAACCAAATGTGTGAAAGATGTAGATAAAATTCCATTTCTTCCATCCAGGATGGGGAGGGAAAGGCTTTCCATCAGGGAACACGTTGTTATGGCTTTGGCTGCTATCATTTCCCCAGTCACTATCCTCTGCCCACTCCGTCCAGTTGTAAACATATGGGTCAGCAGTTGCACCAGTATCTAAACAGAGAAAGAAACACATCATGTTTATCATCTGGGCTCAGAATGTCCAGTAATAATCATTGACTTAAACACTTTTTCATAACCAGTTTAAAGATAGCAACATAATCAAAATCCTAACATTTATTTTAGCTTATTTTAAAAATATTTAAATTTATTTGTTTTCTTTTAATGAGAGAGAGAGAGAGCTAAAGAGAGAGAGATACAGAGAGACAGTGACCAGAGTATTGTTCAACTCTGGCTCAATGGTGGTGTGGTGGATTGACCTTGGGACTTTGGAGCCTAAGGCATGAAAGCCTTTTTTGCATAACCATTATGCTATCTCCTCCACCCTAAAATCCTCATATTTATAATTCATTCACACTTACAACTAATATATTTTTTTACATTTATATTTTAGCAAAAAACTATATATATATATGAAGAGGGAGAGGGGGGAGAGGGAGCGAGTGCACAATTGTTTAGGAAAGTTCAATTTAAAGAAAACACTTAAAAGAAGGAAGGACTGTAGAAAAATGGGAAATATATATATATATATATGTAGAGAGAGAGAGAGAGAGAGAGAGATAGTTAAAAAATCAGTCTATATCTGTGACCTTGGAAGAACTAGTGCAGTTTCTAATGAAGGGGATGGGGACACAGAACTCTGGTGGTGGGAACTGTATGGGATTATTACTCTATTATCTTTTTTTTCTTATTATCTTTATTTATTGGTTAGAGACAGACAGAAACCGAGAGGGAAGGGGGAGATAGAGAGGGAGTGAGACAGAGAGACACCTGCAACCCTGCTTCACCACTTGCGAAGCTTTCACTCTGCAGGTGGGAACCAGGGGCTCAAACCCAGGTCCTTGTGCACTGTAACCAGTGCGCTCAACCAGGTGCGCCACCACCCGGCCCCTATTACTCTATTATCTTATAATTTTGTAAATCAATATTAAGTCACTAATAGAAACAAACAAAATATCACTCAAGATACTTATCTGTATATTGGGTCTCCAAATCACAACTATAATTCAAACCAAACTGAACAATATTTTATATTTTTCCTTTGATAAACTCTATCTGGAACTTTTTTCCTGATTCATTTGACATCATGACTCTCCACACCTACAGACTTCAGCACAGGTATCTCCTAAGAATAAGGACGTTTCCCTCTCTCACTACAACACCATTACTGCCCCTGCACAGCTGAATCAGGAGGCACATATTGCATTGAGCTATTGTGTTTCTCTAGGTGATTCCAAAAAAGATGAATGAAAGGATGAAAAAAGAAAGAGACAAAAATCAGGTGTTATTCTCTCAGAAGAAAATAAGTAAGGAATTTATAGCTTAATTAAAGTTCTAAATAATAAAAAATCAGATCGTCTGGGGATTTAGGTTTAATAGCTTTGTCACTGCCTGAAATTCTCAGTAATCAGCTTTGTTTTCAGAATGTACAGTCTTAACAAGACAATTTCCCTTGATGCATTTATTTTCACTTTTATTGTCACCAGGGCTATTGCTGGAGGTTTTATTTTATCTTTTATCTTTTTTTTAATTTATAAAAAGGAAACATTGACAATACCATAGGATAAAAGGGGTACAGCTCCACACAATTCCCACCACCAGATCTCCGTATCCCATCCCCTCTTTTGATAGCTTTCCTGTTCTTTATCCCTCTGGGAGTATGGACCCAGGATCATTGTGGGATGCAGAAGGTGGAAGGTCTGACTTCTGTAATTGCTTCCCCGCTGAACATGGGCATTGACTGGTTGATCCATACTATTTTATCTTATTTTATTTTTTGCCTCCAGGGTTATTTCTGGGACTTGGTGCTGGCACCACAAATCCATTGCTCCTGGAGGCCATTTTTCCATTTTATTGGATAGGATAGAGAGAAATTGAGAGGGGAGGGGAAGATAGAGAGGGAGGGAGAAAGACACCCGCAGACCTGCTTCACCTCTTGTGAAGTGTCCTCCCTGCAGGTGCAGAGCCAGAAGCTTGAACCCAGATCCTCGTGTGGGTCCTTGCTTAGTACTATGTGTGCTTAACCAGATGTGCCATCCCTTTTTTTTTCTTTGATAGAAGTAGAGAGAAATTGAAAGGGAGGTGGGATAGAGAGAAAGAGATACACTTGCAGCACTGCTTCACTGCTCATGTAGCTTCCTTCCTGCGGTGGGGACAGGGAACTTGAAAATGAATCCTTGTGCAGTGTGCAAGGACCCAGCCAGGTTCAAGCCCTCGGTCCCCATCTGCAGGGAGAAAGCTTCACAAGTGGTGAAGCAGGGCTACAGGTGTCTCTCTGTCTCACTCCCTCTCTATCACCCTTTCCCTTCAATTTCTGGCTGTCTATCCAATAAATAAATAAAGATAATAAAAAATAAAAATAAAATGTTAAAAAAAGAGATTGTGACCAGTAAGCATCTGTCAAACTAGTTACTTTTGCTAAAGCAAAAGAATCCCAGAAAGTCACAGAATTTTTCTTTCTTTCTTTTTTTTTTTTTATTAATTTCATGTTAGAGTGAGTCTCATATAAGGGGAGGGGAAGGGAGAGAGAGAGAGAGAGAGATCGAGATCAGACTGTCACTCCGGTATGTGAAACAGTGGGACTCAAACCAGGAGCCTCAGACATGCAAGTTCTATGCTCTTCCAGTTGAGCTATCTCCCCACCCTTGAGGATGGAATTTTTGAAAAGGGCTCTAGATAATGGAGAGCTATCAACTTGTTGCAGTGAGCGTTGATGAAGGGGCTAGGTGGGATCCACACTGTCCCTGTCACTCGTCCTGAGGTGGGGATAGCAAGGGAGGACAGCTACATCTCTATAAGCTCTATAGAACTCTATAAGCACTGAGGTTTATGAAGTGGGCACCCGTAATTGAGGAGAATGGCCGTATTCAGTGCTCCAGCAGACCTAGAACATCTGTATGACATGAATAATTTCTTACCGTTTCTGCAGTTCTTCTCATAGACTATGTTACCATTGGCATCTTCCTTCTGGCATTTGGGAAATACCAGGTTCACGGCAAATGTTATCATTGAACCCACCAGTGCCGGCGAGTCACTGGTCAGAGATGCCTGCACCTGGCCTCCTGGGGTATGAAAGTGATAAAAGCATCAGTAATAAGACTATCTCTTTCCCTTGTCACTTAAACACAATAAAGTATAAATCTACTATAGTAAGGACCAGAGGCTCTTTGTATCTCTTGATGACACATTAACTTATATTCTGGAATCCTGATTTTAACTTTCAGAGTATGACATTCTAGAAGTTAAAGAACTTCAAGAAAAACAGGTCATCTAAAGAACCCTGGGAGTCAGGTAGTAGGGCAGCAGGTTAAGTGCAGGTGGCACAAAGCTCAAGGACCGGTTCGAGCTCCTGGCTCCCCACCTACAGGAGAGTCGCTTTAAAAGCGGTGAAGCCGGTCTGCAGGTGTCTATCTTTCTCTCCCCCCTCTCTGTCTTCCCCTCCTCTCTGTATTTCTCTCTGTCCTATCCAACAACGACAACAACAATAAAAAACAACAAGGGCAACAAAAGGGAATAATTAAAAAAAAAAAATCCCCTCATGCTCTGCCTAGCTTACCATGTGAGTAAGCTGCTTTTTGGGCTTTCTCTCTCTTTCTGTCTTTACTGGGCTCTTGGCCCCAAGTGAGTGCCCCATCAACATGTGAGTAAGAGAGCTTTGGGGGGCTTCTCTCTCTTTCTGGATTTCTCTACCTACTTGGGCCTCCTGTCAAGATGTGAGTAGGGGGCATCTCTCTTTCTCTTGGCCTAACATGAATTTTCTCAATTTTCCTGAATAAAATTTAAAATTCCTGAAAAAAAAAAATCCCCTTGCTATAGAAAGAGTACGTACATCACACATGGACTGAAGTACTTACATCACACATGTACTAGAGGATTGTAAATATTTTGCTTCTCTTTTTCCTTTTTTTTTTTTTTTTACTAGATCACTGCTTAGCTCTGGTTTATGGTAATGGTGGGGGACTGAACCTGAAACTTTCGAGCCTCAGACATGAGAGTATCTTTGCATAACCATTATGCTATCTATCCCCAACAAGGTTAGTCATTTTGAGAATATTTTATTTTGGATAAAGACAGAGAGAAACTGAGAAGGGAGATAGAGCTAGAGAGGGAGAGAAAGTAAGAGAGATACCTGCAGGAGATATTATTCACTGTTTGTGGAGACTGGACGCTTGAACCTGGATCCCTGTGTACAATAAGGTGCATTCAACTGGGTACACCACTGCCCACCCCCACCCCTGATTTTAATTTTTTTCTAATTTCAAAACTAAGGCTGAAGTTTGTTTGTTTTTAAATGAACCACACTTTTGCGGAGGCCAGACAGTGTTATAGAGCCTCAGAGCTTCTTATTGGTAACCATTCCCAAGTTAATTAAATAAGTTTGAGGCTAAACCTGATTACTCTAAAAATATCGCAAAAGTTGCCAACTTGCAAATTTTTCTTTTTCTTTCTTTGGCACTGGGACTTCGTGCGTGCGTGCGTGATACCACCAGTTCTGCTGGTGGACTCTGCTGTTGCTGTTATTTTAGATAGAAGGTGAGAGGAAGAAAGGGAGAGACAGAGAGAAAGAAAGATATCTCTGGGAGTCGGGCTGTAGCGCAGCGGGTTAAGTGCAGGTGGCGCTAAGCACAAGGACCTGAATAAGGATCCTGGTTCAAGCCCTGGCTCCCCACCTGCAGGGGTGTCGCTTCACAAGCAGTGAAACAGGTCTGCAGGTGTCTATCTTTCTCTCCCTCTCTCTGTCTTCCCCCTCCCCTCTCCATTTCTCTCTGTCCTATCCAACAACAATGACAACAATAATAACTACAACAACAAAACAACAAGGGCAACAAAAGGGAATAAATAAATAAAGATAAATATTAAAAAAATTAAAAAAAAAAAAAAGGGAGTCGGGCTGTAGCGCAGCGGGTTAAGCGCAGGTGGCGCAAAGCACAAGGACCGGTATAAGGATCCCGGTTGGAACCCCGGCTCCCCACCTGCAGCGGAGTCGCTTCACAAGCGGTGAAGCAGGTCTGCAGGTGTCTATCTTTCTCTCCTCCTCTCTGTCTTCCCCTCCTCTCTCCATTTCTCTCTGTCCTATCCAACAACGACTACAACAATAAAATAACAAGGGCAACAAAAGGGAATAAATAAATAAATAAATAAATAAAAAATAAATAAAAAAAAAAAAAAGAAAGATATCTCAACACAGGTCACTGCTCATAAAGCTTCTCCTTCACATGCTGCTCTCAGTTTCGGTGATAGGGTCTCGATCCTGGGTCCTCCAGCATGGTAAAGTATACATTTTATAGGCTGAGATATCTCCTGGCCTCCCTAACTTGTAAATTAAAAAAAACATTTTATTAGTTTGTTTATATATAGAGGCAGAGAGATATAGACATAGAAAGAGAGACCACAGAAGCAAAGCTTCCTTCAACATATTGAGGGTTGGATTTGAACCTGGTTGACATGCAAGGTAAAGCAGTGCTATCCAAGTGAGCTGTTTGTTTTTTTTTTAAATCTTTGTTTTCCACTTCATTTTTCCTTTTCCTTCCTTCCTTCCTTTCTCTTTTTCTTTCTTTCTATTTCTCTGTAACCATTGCAATGCTCAGCTCTGCTAGGACTTCATAGCCTCGAGCATAAAAGCTATTAATTAATTAATTAATTAATTTTTCCCTTTTGTTGCCCTTGTTCTTTTCATATTGTTGTTGTAGTTATTATTGTTGTTGCTGTTGATGTCATCGTTGTTGGATAGGACAGAGCAAAATGGAGAGAGGAGGGGAAGACAGAGAGGTGGAGAGAAAGATAGACACCTGCAGACCTGCTTCACCGCCTGTGAAGTGACACCCCTGCAGGTGGGGAGCCTGGGGCTTGAACCGGGATCCTTCAGCCAGTCCTTGTGCTTTGTGCCATGTGCGCTTAGCCCACTGGCTACCGCTTGACTCCCATGAAAGCCTTTTTATGCATAATCATTACACTATCTCCTCAGCCCACATAACTTATAAACTTATACATACATTAAATATTATTTTTGGTTCAAAAAGTGATAGACTTAGGATGAAAGACTGCCAAGTCTAGGTACTCTCCCAACTTGGAAATGCAAATACTGTCCTTCACAAAGTAACACTGTTGTGACCCTGACAGGAGTCTGGGACTATTAGCATATGAGTGACATCCACTGGAGGAGGAGACATAGAGGGGAATGCATGAAAGGAGGAGGAGAGAGCAGCTGTCTCTCTTGCCAGATCACCTTCACTGCAGCACGTTCCTGTTGGTTTAGGATATCGGACCTATCCTCACACATGGTGGTCTTAGGTGACTTGATTGCAGACTTGGACTTCGCCTATTCTCTTAACTAGAATCACTTCTTCATGATTGTTGTACTTTCTAAATAAATCCCGTAGTGGTTTAATCTTATATGGGTCAATGTGGTTTTGCCATATAACACGAACTCTGAGATCTCAAACTCTATAGTCCAGGAAATTTACTGAGTAAAAGATTACGGTTGTATACATAGCATCCTTTGATTTACCTTTCCAGGAGTTTTTCCACTTTGAGTCTCCCCTCTTCCATACTGGATAAAGTTTTTCGTTCCAGTCATTTTCATCTGAAGACCAGCCATCTAGTTGGTCGTGCTGCCTTATAAAGCCTGAAG
Organism: Erinaceus europaeus; assembly: GCF_950295315.1. NCBI lineage: Eukaryota > Metazoa > Chordata > Mammalia > Eulipotyphla > Erinaceidae > Erinaceus > Erinaceus europaeus. The sequence goes on from NC_080169.1 coordinate 28,675,385, forward strand.
GTTTTCCATTGCTTAGCATATCATGAAAACCTGTATAAATAATTGAGGAGGAAAGCTCAAGTTTAGTGTCCATTCCATTTCCCATTTAGTACTTACCTAACAAGTTAAATTGACTTTTCATTTCATAAGGTTGGAAAGCACTTAATATTTTGAGTTGAGTATGTCAAGCAAATAAAGGATAACTAAAAGTGTCTGTTGAAAATATATTGAATACAAGAATTCAGACTCTACCTTTTTATGAATTTTAAATGAATTGAGGAATTTTTATTGTTTTAAAGTTTATTTCTTTTTTAAAAATCTTTTGATTTTATTTTACTTATTTATTATTGGATTATTTTGGGGTAGTATTTTTTTCCTGCCAGTGCTTCATACCTGCAGGATCCCACTGCTCCTGGCAGACCCCGCCTTAGAGGGTGAGATGCAGAGAATGAGATAGAGAAAGGGGAGATACTAGGGTACCTTTCTCCACTGCTTGTGAAGCTTCTCATTTGCATGGTGCTTCTATGTAGTGCTGGGGGCTTGTACCTGGGTCCTCATGCATGGTAAACTGTGTACTCTACTAAGTGATGCATCTCCCAGTCTCTTAAACTTTTTAAAAGAATTATCTTTATCTATTTACTATTATATTTTAAAGATAACAACAGAAAAGGTAGAGAGGCACAGACAGAGTGAAAGAGACCACAGCATCAAAGCTTCCTTCAGTGCAGTGGGGGCTGGGTTTGAACTTGGATGGGACACTTTTTTTAAAGCAAGTCGCTTTAAAATTCACTTTAAAAAATATTTATTTATTTATTCCCTTTGTTGCCTTTGTTGTTTTATTGTTGTAGTTATTATTGTTGTTATTATTATTGATGTCATCGTTGTTGGATAGGACAGAAAGAAATGGAGAGAAGAGGGGAAGACAGAGAGGGGGAGAGAAAGATAGACACTTGTAGACCTGTTTCACACCTGTGAAGTGACTCCCCTGCAGGTGGGGAGCCAGGGGCTCGAACCGGGATCCTTATGCCGGTCCTTGCGCTTTGCACCACCTGCACTTAACCTGCTGCGCTACTGCCCGGTTCCCAGCAAGTTGTTTTTATTTATAACAACAAAGTGGAACAACCCAGATATCATTTAGTAGGCGAATGGCTAAATAAGTGGTGGTACATCCATACCATGAAGTAGTATGCAGAGACTACAAGAACTACTGATACACACAATGCCAGAAAATTATGTTGGCTTTGCTACATGTGAGATCCAGATCAGAACCTGGCCCCCACTACACTGGAGGAAGCTTTGATGCTGTGAGATCTTTAACGCTCATTCTCTCTCCTTCTTTGTCTTGCTCTCTATGAAAAAATTACCCTATAGCAGTGAAACGCTGGTTGTGACAATAATCAGTTAAAATAAACACATTATGTTGAGAGGAAACAAAGCTCAAAAATTATATGCTGAATAAATCCACTCATATAATATCCTTGGAGTACCAAAATTGCAAAAAGAAAAAGGAGGAGGGGGAGGAGGGGAGGGGGGAGGAGGAGGAGGAGGAGAAGAAGAAGAAGGAGAAGAAAAAGAGGAAGAGGAGGAAGAAGAAGAAAAGTGGAGAATGAATTAGTATTACCGGGGGTTGGGGTAGGATGGGAAAGGCAAATATATTTGGTTCTAACAGGGCATGAGAGGCCACTATAGCTTTTGGTCTACTGTTCTGGCTACAGACAGTGAGCTGATTGGGCTGTGTACTACTTAGTCAGCACCTTCTCTTCGCTCCCCCTTTTTTTCTCACTTTATTGGGGGTTTAATTAATGGTTTATAGTGCAGTTGTTAACACATAGGTAAAACTTCTCAGTTTCTCATCTCCCTGTAATAAGTGTCTACAAGACAATCTCACCCCAACTTAGGGGTAGGGGATCATGCAGCAGGACCTCAAAGCCTCCCAACCCTGTCCTCCCATTTTGTCCTTCCACAGAGTCTTTTGCTTTAGTGTAAATCACCAAACCTAGTCTAACTTTAACTTTGGGCTTTCCTTTTCTGTCCTTGTTTCTTATTCTACTGGTCCATCCCCTGTGGAAAACAGACTGGAGACTTCTCAAAATTCTAGAAATGGACCTGCCCCAGGACCTGTCCATTCTTTTTTTTTTTTCTTTTAATTTCATTTACTTTATTTTAATGAGAGAGATACAGAGAAGAAAGATGCAGAGTGATAGATCAGAGCTCTGCTCAGCTCTGGCTTATGGTGGTGCTGGAGATTGAATCTGAGATCTCGAAGCGTTAGCCTTACTCATGAAAGTTTTTTGCAGAACCATTATGCTGTCTCCCATCCCTGGAGACAATTCTTCTGGAAATATATCCAAAGGAAGCACATACACCTGTCCAAGGTCATCTGTCTACATCTCTGTGTTCATAGTAGCACAATCTGTCGAACAACACCTTCCTTCCTTCTTTCTGTTTTTTTTGCCTCCAGGGTTATTATTACTGGGGCTCGGTGCCTGCACCATGAATCCACTGCTCTTGGAGGCCATTTTTTCCCCTTTTGTTGCCTTTGTTGTTGTAACCTTGTTGTGGTTATTATTGTTATTGTTGATGTCGTTCGTTGTTGGATTGGACAGAGAGAAATGGAGAGAGGAGGGGAAGACAGAGAGGTGTAGAGAAAGATAGACACCTGCAGACCTGCTTCACCGCCTGTGAAGCGACTCCCCTGCAGGTGGGGAGCCGGGGGGTTCAAACTGGGATCCTTATGCTGGTCCTTGCACTTTGCGCCACGTGAGCTTAACCCGCTGAGCTACCGCCTGACCCCCCCCTTTTTTTTAAAACTTTTTAAATTTTCCCTTTCGTTGCCCTTTTTTATTGTTGTTGTAGTTATTATTGTTGTTATTGATGTCATCGTTGTTAGATAGGACAGAGAGAAAATGGAGAGAGGAGGGGAAGACAGAGAGGAGGAGAGAAAGATAGACACCTGCAGACCTGCTTCACCGCCTGTGAAGTGACTCCCTTGTAGGTGGGGAGCTGGGAGCTGTAACCGAGATCTTTACACCGGTCTTTGCACATACCACCCAACTCCCTTCCTCCTTTTTTTTTTTTTTTTTTTTACCAAGGTCTATGATTAGAAAGGAGTAAGGAACCCTTTGGTATCTGTTACACTGTGGATGCCTACACACACACACACACACACACACACACACACACACACACACACACATTTTTTTTTTTTTTTTTGCCCAGGGTTATAGCTTGGGGTCGGTCCCTGCACTACAAATCCACTGCTCCAGAGGTAGTATTTTTTCTTTTCTTTTCAATTTTTTTGGATAGGACAGTGAGAAATTGAGAGGGGAAGGGAAGACAGAGAGGGAGAGAAATATAAACACCTGCAGACCTGCTTCACCACCTGTACAGTGACCTTCCGTGCAGGTGGGGAACCAGGGCCTAGATCCTTGTGCAGTGCAATATATATCTATATATATCTATATATATCTATATATATATACATACATATATGTATATATATATTTAGTTTATCCTGACCAGATACTTAGAAGGAGACAAAACCAGGACCATTCAAATTTTGAGCACTACCTAATATGTTTGGCTTCCTCTCAAACTCACAGTCCACATTGAGCCCCAGATGATCTGTTTTACCTAACAAACAGGTGCAGGTGGAAAGAATGTTGGAATTAGAAACCTCTCATGAACATTTTTTCTGTGTTTCCTATGACTTCAGACTGGGGTGGGAGCTATTGTGGGGTGTGCATTGAGGTAAAACAATTACTACCTACCGAGCTTCTCTCATTCCAAGTGCCATTTGTCACTTTGTCTCAGAGTCCCATTTTCTCAGTTTTGTAAACAAGGAAATGGAAACTCCACAGAGCTAAGTCACTTGTGGGTCAAGCTCAGTGCAGGCCCTGGGAACCCAAGTCTGTCCAACTGCAGGAAGGAAGGAAGGAAGGAAGGCAGGGAGGGAGGAATGGAGAAAGGGAAGGAGGGAGGGAGAGAGGAAGGAAAGGAAGGAAGGAAGGACAGCAGTTGGCAAAGCAGCGGCCTTCATCATCCTTTCACCCCCTGAGGGGGCAGGGCCTGGGGTGAATTATGTGCTCTCACTGTGACCATTTCCTAGTCTGGGAAACTCCATCTACTGTCACAGGCCTCCTCCAGGGCCAAGCTGGGGCAAAGAGCAGCTGAGCGGCCCCTGCATGCAGGCAAACTATTCTGCAGCCACCATGCACCACACCCTCCAAGCATAGCAGGTGAGGGCACTTTTCTCTGTTAAGCCTGGGGAGATAGCACAACATGGTGGCCAGTAGCCTAAGCAGAAATGGTCGTGCCCCATAGGGGTTCCCTTCCTCACCCAAATAAAGCCCCCTCCCCACTTGCACACACTTGGGACCCAACAGTCCCCCATTTTCCCCTTTTCAGGCCTTCCTGCCATTGGGCTCCTGTACCAGCCCCAGGAAAAAAAGACCTGTGTGCTTTCTGAAGAGATTCCATGCCCCCAACCACCACGTCCCACCCCCGGCCCTTGTCCCTGGCTTGCTTTCTCCACCTAGCACCAAGTCATTCCTCAAGGACTACTAATTAAAGAACTTTCCTTCTTTCTCTCTCTCTTTCTTTCTTTCTTTTTCTGAAAAGGGAGGAGTGAAGTGAGGGTGTACACAGGCACCACAGGTCTGTATCCTGGATCCTTCTCTCAGAATTGCAGGTGGAGCACTGAAAAGCAAGACCTGTGCCCTAGGCTTCCTGGCTTGTTTGTAAAGAGAGGGCCATCTACTCCAGGAGGGCTGTAGGGGTTCCCTGTGCGAATCACCTGAGTGATGCAGGCAGACTATATAGGCTGGATGAAGTGGACACTGAACCCTTCTCAGTGCCCCTCTTAGCATCTGCACATCCCTACTCCCCAACCCTCTTCCCTCTCCTCCCCGCCCCCAAATTGTATGGACTTTCCATCCAGTGACTGTCACAAATCCTTGGAGGTGAGATGGTATGGATGGCATAAATTCCCCAGCTCCTTCTCCCATTCCACACTTGCTCTGGCCTGGAGGATGAGTGTCCTCACTGCCCCCATCTCTGGGGCTGGACAAAGGGACCCTCCCCCCAAGAGCTCAGTGGTTCTCTACTCTGGATTCTTGAACTTCAGTGGATTTTTTTTTCTCCACCAGGGTTATTGCATTTTATTTTTTCTTTGATAATGGCTGAAAGAGGGGAGAAGATTTGGGGGGCTGGGCAGTAGCACAGTGGGTTAAGCGCACGGTGCAAAGTGCAAGGACTGGCATAAGAACCCTGGTTCGAGCCTCCAGCTCCCCACCTGCCAGGGGGTTGCTTCGCAAGTGGTGAAACAGGTCTGCAGGTGTCTATCGTTCTCTATCCCTCTTTGTCTTCCCTTACCCTCTCTGTCCTATCCAACAACAACAACAGCTATAACAACAATAACAATAACAACCATAACAAGGGCAACAAAATGGGAAAATGTCCTCCAGGAGCAGTGGATTCGTAGTGCAGGCACCGAGTCCCAGCGATAACCCTGGAGGCAAAAAAAAAAAAAAAAAAAGGAAGGAATAAAAGAAAGAAAGAGAGAAGAAATAGAGACATTTGTAGCACTGCTCCACTGCTCCCTGCAGGTGGGAACCGTGGGCTTGAACACAGCTTCTTCCTTATGGTAATGTGTCTGCCTTAACCAGTGAGCTACAGCCTGGACCCTGGTGAAGCTTTTAAAATTATGATATTTCGACTCCACCAAAGATTCTGATTTTTCTGACCTGAAAATTAGCATTGTTTTTGTTTTACAAAATTAAAAGATGCCAGCCACAAATGGCTTTACACTCAGTAATGTTGCTATAGTGACAGCAAGCTCCTGCAGGTCTATAAAGAAAGATGATGATGATGATGATGATGATGATGATTATAATCATTAAGACTATTATGGAATCTGTCCCCAGATTATGGGTTTCATTTCACCTCTAGTGGATGGAAACCAAATGAAGTTTACTGAGAAGCATAGCTTTATTTTCATTCCAGAAATTGTGAATTATACACATACTTCCTCTCCCTCTTCACTGCCCCCTCCCCCCATGTTTTGCAGGCAAGCAGGAGGCAGTTGTGATGGGGGAAAAACTCCATGAAAGAAAAAGAGAGTTTAGTATAGTTTTTTTTTTTTTTTCACCTTTGTAGACCCTAGAGCAAAGAACTGAACCATTTTGTTGTAGTTTGGACATTCTCAGAGGTGTCCAGAAGAAATGAGTGGGACATGAAAGCTTCCCGAGGAACTTCCCTAAATCCAACCTCAAATTCAGACACCCCATTACTTCAGCCAATAGTGAGTAAAACACAGAGATTGAGAGTTACTCACGCTTGGCAGCATCAGGTGGCACTCTTGCAGCTAGAAGTAGCAGTCCCAGGAAACAGTAGAGGCAGTCCATGCTAAATCCCCACAAACCCAGGCTGTTACGGTTCAGTGCAACTACTCTGAGTCCCTCCACTAAGAACGACTGCGTTCTTCTGGTTTTCCCTCTGCCACACTCATTTTAATTAAATACAGGGCCTCGGGGCAGATCATGTGATAGTATTAAGCAGTGTTGCCTGATCTGGCTTCTTGAGTTCAACCTCTTTACAACTCATGTGCTTCTGACTCACTCTTAGCATCTATTTCTTCACTTTTCAGATGTATGCCATTTCAATACTGTGGTTTCACATTTTCAGATAAAGTGGCTGTTTGCACATTTATTGTTAAAGATTTCCTATGGATCCAGTTTTAATACCCTTCACCAAATAAGCTCCCAATCTCCAACCTCACTGATTGATTATCAGCTTGTTGTGCTTCCTTTATGGATTTACTCACCCAGCTCCTCTTGAGATGTCAAGATTTTTCTTCTTTTGCTGTAATTTAGATGAACAGCTCCTTCCAGTGCTTCCAGTCCCTCTCCCCACTGCCAAAGAAAGATGGGGGTAGGGGGCATATCTTCAAACTCTGGTACTCTGGGTTACAAATGTAAATAGTAACCACTGTTGTGTCAGAATATACTTGAAACAAGTGAGCATGTCTCTGCTAGCTGTGCAATTTGCCCCAAAGCACATTGTATTGGAGAAATTCTATATGACATATGAATCAACCTGCATCGTTTTTGCTCACTGCTGTTAGAGCACTTATGTTTTGTGATACTACAGTGCCAGTTGTATAAAATATATTGCATGTTTATTTCATGCTCCAGAAATGTGGCTTTTCATTTAATGAGAAGCTTGTCTGAAATACACGTTAATATAATCAAATGACTTCTATGCAAAGAATGTGCAGGAAAGTATGGTAACATGAAGACTTTATTGCATGTGAGCTTTCTCAAAGGCATAGCCATATGATCATTTTCATAGGCAAATCCTAGTGGCGGATAAAGTTGAGGACAGTGATTTATGTTTCTGTTGTGTTCATGAGGAATAGAAATCAATAGTATGTGAAATTAAAATACCTGGGGCAGAAGTGGCCAACTCCCTGCCCAAAAGTCTACACACAGCTCTTTTAAACTACTTTTACAGCCTTTGAAGCAAATGTAAAAGGAAAAACAACCAGGGGAATATATTATTCATGTTCTAAGCAAAACTGTTTTCAAATACAGACAAATGAACAACAGAAATGTAGTTTTGGTTTTATGTGCCATAAACAATCTGCATGGTATTTTTTTTTTTTTGCTTTATATATCAAACATTTGTAACTTCTATAATGAGATGATGATGATGACAACGATAATGATAATGATAATAAAAGCCTATCAGCTTAGAAAATTTTTTCAACCAGTATTTTCACACCTATGGGATCCTACCACATTCAGTCTCTCAATGGACACTTTGTTTGCTTTGTTTTTACCTCCAGGGTTATCTCTGGGGCTCTCTGCCTGTTCTATAAATACACTACTCCTGGAGGCCATTTCTCTGAATTTTTGTTGCCCTTGTTGTTATTGTCATTATTGCTGTTGTTGTTGGATAGCACAGAGAGAAATTGAGAGAGGAGGAGAAGACAGAGTCGGGGGTGGGATGAGGTGGGGAGAAAGACAGACACTTGCAGATCTACTCCACCGCTTGTGAAGCAACTTCTCTGTTGGTGTGGAGCTGGGGTTCGAACTGGGATCCTTCTGCCAGTCCTTGCACTTTGAGCCATGTGCGCTTAACCTGCTGCGCTACTGCCTGGCCCCACTAGGCAAAGTTCTAATACTGTGGTGTCTCTCCCTTTTAAAAAATACTAAATAAATAATTACTATAAGGATGTTTCAACTCACACCTTGTAAATTACTTCTGTAAAAAAACTGAAGAAAATTTAGAGTCTGAAAACAGTACAAATGGAAGTCAGAAACATAGCATGGTGACTTAGGCAACAGACTTTATGCTCAAGGCTTGGAGATCCCAGATTCAATCCCCAGTACCATGATAAGCCAGAGATGAGCAGAGCTCTGGTCAAAAAGCAATCAATCAAGCAAATAAAACCCCACAAACAACTGTCTTACACTCTGAAGGATGGAAGTCAGTGAAGTTTCACTGGTCCAGAATCAAAGAGTCAACAGAGAGGCTCTAAGTGAGGGAACTGTCTCACTGATTTTCTAGCTTCTAGAATCTTTTCACATTTTTCTGGCTCATGGTCCTCTTAAATTAATATTTTCATAGACACCTATTCTTCTTCTTCTAGCATTTGCCCATAGACACCTATGATCAGTGGTGTCTTTCTCACATGGATTCACGTACACTGACTTTACTCCCTTCTCCCTCACTTATAAGGAGATTTGTGCTTACATTGAGTTTACTTGGATGATTCCCCTTAATCTCCTTTTCTTAATGTAAACTAACTGGCAACATTCATTCTCCCTTGCCACACAACATCCACAGGTTATGGGGGAGGGGTTGGGATGTGGATGTCCTTGGGGAGGGGCCATAGTTTGGAATATGTAAAAAAAACAACTGGTAATTTAGCAAGATATTCAACTTATGAAAAAGTGTGTGGGATGATAGTAGTGATGTGAAGTACTTCCTACAGGTTACAGACTTGTTGAAACAAAGCCTTTGATATTTGGCAGAGTAGAAAGGCAAGAATAAAACTACAGATATAGCAGTCAGTTCAAAGAGAGAGAGGAAGCCATGTGACTCCTGTGTTCTTTTGTGGATTTTTTAACGTGTTATAGTCAGAGTCGCGGTTTTCAGATTTAAGCATTAACAAATGAGTCAGAGACTTCTGTTTTGTGTCTCGGTCTTCAGTCTCTCTTGTTTAGGCATTCTCTGATTGAATAAGTAGATACATTTCCTTGTTTCCCAGTTAAATAAAATTTTAAATGACTGTTCCACCAAAATACTTCTAAGTTGTTTTTATTTATGTTTATGAGAGAAAGAGAAATCAAAGAACTCTCGGTTATGGAAGTAACAGGGATTAAACCTAGGGTCTTAGGCAAATAAAATTGTGTTCTGCTGTTGAGCTATGACACTACACCATATTCCCCCACTCTATTTTTTTTTTTTTTACCTAACTTCACTGCTCTGAGCTGAGTTTTCTGGTAGAGAGAGACAGAGATGGAGAAAAAGGGAAAGATACAACAACAAAGAAACTTCTTTCAGTATAATGGAGGTAAGGTTGGAATCTGGGTTGAGTGCATGTTAAAGCAAATGCACTATCCCAATGAGCTATGTTCCCCCTTACCCCATAACTCTCCAAGCTTCTTAGGGAAAGAAAGGAAAACAAATCACAATTGTTAGTGCATTCTTCTCTGATTACTCTGTAAAAATACAGTATCTGTATTTTCTGTCTGTTCTTCCACCTGAAGAATTCATAAGATACTGGATGCAAGGGAATTTTATCCTCTTGTGTGTGTGTGTGTGTGTGTGTGTGTGTGTGTAAGAATTTTATGTGAGATAGAGAGGAAGATAAATCAGAGATAAATCACATGTGGTACCAGTGACAAACCAGGACCCTCAGGCATACAGGCCTGATGCTCTACCAGCTGAGTTATTTCCCTGGCTGTCAGGGAAATTTCTTCCTGAAATGATGGCTGAAATTTTTTTTAAAAAATTTTAATTGCATTTGAAAGACAGTGGAGATAGAAGTCAGAATCTCACTCATGGAAGACATGTGCTGTACTGCTGATCCACTTCTCTGTTCCTCCAAATATGTTTTACATGACTCTGTCTCCCCTCCATAAAATTTTATTTTATTTGATATAATAGAGAGAAATTGAGAGAGGGGATATATGTGTGTATATATATATATATATATATATATATATATATATATATATATATATATAGGGGGGGAGATGAGAGAGATACCTGTAGTACTGCTTTACTACTCATGAGGCTTTCCCCCACAGATGGGGACCAGGGGCTTGAACACAGGTCCTTATGCATGGTGATGCACTTAACCAGGTGTGACACCACCTATCTCCCTTTGACATGACTCTTATATGGAGTTACTGGCCTGGTTGGAATTAGAAAGATCAGTGGGTGGAAAAGAGTAAGTATTATTATTGTATTTAAGTGCTATTTTTTAAGGTAGAGATGGAGGGGGAGGGGGAAAGAAACTAAGAAACTATATCTTTCTTCATTGTGGTAGGGACTGGGCTCAAACCTGGGTTGTTCACATGGCAAAGTAGCACACTGTTCAAATAAGCTTTTTTTTTTTTTTTGCAGGACCAAGTGCTAACTTTCTTTTAAATGCTTTTTCTAAGTCTAGCATAGAAGTGAGTAAGACATGAAAGTTTGTCGTGTGTTTGCAGAAATAGCAATGAATGCTGCTCTTTCTATTCTGCCTTTGGTACCCATGGAACAGTAGGTCAAAGGAAGGAGAAATAGAATGGGCTTTGAAAGATGAAAGGAGACCAGAACAGAAAACTGATTCGGATTCCAGTTTTACAATAACTATGGATTACTCAGAAATGCCTTAGAACCTTAGAACGAGTTATCTTGTACTCATTCACTGGAGAACAGCTGTAATCCCAGGAAAGGAGTAACTAGAACAGAAGCCAAAAGTGACTTCGCAAGAGATAAGCCAAGAAACTAAAGACAGAATGATATTGTTGGGAAGGGGTGGTGGTGAGAGTGTTTTGCAGACACCTATCATGGGGAGATGAGAAATCTCCATGTGTCAGCAATGTACTATAATCCATTAACTCCCCAATAAAATTATCTAAAAATTACATTTTAGGGGCGACAGTCAGTAGCACAGCAGGTTAAGCTCACATGACATGCAGCGCAAGGACCAGCATAAGGATCCCAGTTTGAGCCTCAGGCTCTCCACCTACGGGGGTGGGGGGTTGCCTCACAAGCAGTGAAGCAGGTCTGCAGGTGTCTATCTCTTCCCCTCTCTGTCTTTCCCTCCTCTCTCAATTTCTCTCTGTCTTATCCAACAACAGCAACAACAACAACAATAATAATAACAATAACAACAAAGACAATAAAAATGGGGGGGGGAATGGCCTCCAGGATCAGTAGATTCATAGGTACTAAGCCCCAGCAATAACCCTGAGGGTAAAAAAAAAATCACATTTTGGATCTTATTCATACATCCAATTTCAGCTATTTCTCGTTGATCTTTTTTTCTTTTTTAAATGTTTATTTATTTATTTATTTGCTAGTACAGAAGGAAGTTGAGAGGGGAAGAGGAGATAGAGAGAGAGAGACACCTGTAGAACTGCTTTACTGATAGTGAAGCTTCCTCCCTGCAGGTGGGGGCTGGGAGCTTGAATAGGGTCCTTGCACATGGTAACATGTATGATCAGTCAAGTGTGCCAACTACCCCGTCCCTGATTTATTATTATTATTAAAATTATTTTGTATATGGCCAGAGCACTGTTCAGCTTTGGCTATTGATGGTGCCAAGAGTCTACTTGAGACCTCTCACATGCAAATACTGTTCTGTGTGTGCTATCTCCTCTGCCGAATGCTTTTTTTTTTTTTTTTAACATTTTAGGATGGAATTCAGCAAACACCAGTGGAGGTCTACTCTCCTAAGTCATCTATAATCTGCCAATATATGACCAGCAGTCTCTGATTTCAAAGAAGTAAAAGCTAGAACAATAAGACATTACACCACATGACAAGTTTGGAATGCTATTTTTTTTTAATTCTAGGAACTTTTAAACATACATAGAAATAGAGAAAAATGACTTAAAACTCCAAGTACACACCACCCACTTTTCATTAGCATCAATATATGGGCAGTCTTGTTTTATTCACTTTGTTCCCACATCTGCTGGATTATCTTAGAAATTATTTTAAACAAGGAGTTGGGTGGTAGTGCAGCAGGTTAAGCGCATGTGGCGCCAAGCACAAGGACCCAGCATAAAGATCTGGGTTAGAGCCCTCGGCTCCCCACCTGCAGGGGAATCGCTTCACAAGCAGTGAAGCAGGTCTGCAGGTGTCTATCTTTCTCTCCCCCTCTCTGTCTCCCCTTCTCTCGATTTCTCTCTGTCCTATCCAACAACAGCAACAACAATAATAATAACCACAATAATGATAAAAACAACAAAGGCAACAAAAGGGGAAAAAATGGTCTCCAGGAGCAGTGGATTCGTGGTGCAGGCACTGAGCCCCAGCAATAACCCTGGAGGCAAAAAATATATATATATACATATATATATTGTGAACAGTACTGGCTTTTGTGTTTAAACTAAACCATGCAGCTGGAATGAAGGGAATCCACAGACGATGTAGGAGGCAGAGATGACTCTAAGGAGCAAATGTATCTTGACTTAGATTGTGAATGATGAGTTAAATGAATAAATTCAGATAAGGTACAGGGAAAGCATATTCCAGGTGGAAGGGAACAATATAAATAAAAGAAGAAACATCAACAACAACAAAAAAAGGATGAACTTCAAATACATGCAGCAATGTGAATGGACCTCAGAAACATGCCAAGTGAGTGAAACCAGGCGCAAAAGGCCACATATTGTATGATTACATTTATACAAAATATCCAGAGCAGGTACATTCACAGAAAGCAAATGGAATGATGATGAACTGGGACTGCAGAGAGGAAAGAACAGGGAATGACTGCTTACCATTTAGGGGGCTCTAGTTTGTGTGAGGAAAATGAGAACGAAGCAGAGAAGGTGGTTGCACAATATTATGAATGTTGTAAGTGTCACTAAGTTGTTCGCTTTTAAAATGACTAATATTATGTAATTTTTGACTCAACTTTTCAAAATAGAGTAGGTTTTATTTCATAGGACAGAGAGAAGTTGAGGGAGGGAGATAGAAGGAGAAACAGAGGGACAATTGCAGCACTGCTTCACTGCTCATGAAGCTTCCCCCCCTCCTGCAGCTGGGGACTGGGGGCTTCAACTCAGGTTCTTGTGTGTGGTAATACATACACTTAACCAGGTGCACTACCAACCAGTGCCAGAGAAATCTTGATAGTATAGGCTGTGCTAAGGCTCCCAGTTCAGCCTCCACTCATGCATGTACCTGAGAAAAGCTCAGGTTATGCTTTCTCTTTCCCTTTTCGTATGATAAACTCTTTAGCTCATGTGAAATAAATAAAAATAAGTTCTCTAGTACAATAAAATGAAAAAAGGAATCAACATTAATTATGAACCCCACAATACCCTTTGTCAGCTGAGCTCCTGGTTTTGTGGAGCTTACAGTTCAGCAGAAGGCTCAATCAAGGACAGGAGTGGTGCCAATGCATGTAGAAATTCATCGGGTGCACAGTGAGGGCACAAAGGAAGGGGCTATAGAACGATGACTGGATAAAGAAGTTATGGGGTATATAACCCATGAAATGTTACTCCACAATCAAAAAAGATGATAACTGGAGGTGATTATGCTTAGTGAATTAAATAAAGAGGTGGAAGACAACCACCAGATGGCTTCAGTCAAGTGTAGAGAGAACTGATACACGTGAACTTGCAAAGAACAAACAAAAAACAGGAATAAACTCTATGACTCTGTGAGAAATATTCCAGTTATCACTGGGAGGGTGGGGCACAGAACTTTGGTGGTGGGTGCTGTGTGGAACTATACCCTATAATCCTACAATCTTACAAACCATTGTTAATCACAAATAATAATAATAACTGGCTGAAGAAAAAATAATTTTAATATTATTATATGGCAAAGGTTACCAGAGGGTTTGGGTGGTAGCACATATGGTTGAGTGTACCTGTTACAGTGCCCAAGCACCCAGGTTCAAGCCCCCAGTCCCCCACTTGCTGGGGGAAAGCTTCACGAGTGGTGAAGCAAGGCTGTAGGTCTCTCTCTCTCTCTTTCCATTTCTACCTCCCCCTTCCCTCTCAATTTCTGTCTATTTCTATCCAATAAATAAAGATAATAAAAAAATTTAACAGGTAAGTTAAAAAAAGCAAAAGCTACCAGAAATAAGCACAAGAACAAATTTAAAAAAAGAAGAAGAAATAAAAAAAGAAAGAAAATGGCTGCTTCTTCCCATTTGGAGTGCTGTCCAGTAAAACAGTGAACCACATACATAATTTACATTTTCTTGGTATATACATTAAAAGAGGTGGTAGGAATTGTATAGAATTGTACCCCTCTTGTCCTGTGGACTTGTGAGTGTTTCCATTTTATAAATTAAAAAAAGAAGTAAAATAAAATTATTGAAGTTATGTTAATATTATGCTTTACTTAATTTAACTCTGTATCTAAACCACTATCATTTCAAGATGTCATATATATGTACATATAATTATTCTTCTTTTTAAGATTTAGTTCAATTTTTATTTTAGTGACATGAAACACTAACAGTTTTTGAGTTTTTAAATATAGAGGAGTGGAGATGTCCATGCTCTTTCCCTCCATAATTCCATTTTCTTTTTTTCATTTATTTTATTAATGATTTAATAATGACTGACAAGATTAAAGAATAAGAGGGGTACAAAGACATACAATTCCCACCACCAAAGTTCCATATGCCATCCCCTCCATTGAAAGTTCCCCTATTCTTTATCCCTTTGGGAGTATGAACCCAAGGTCATTGGGGGATGCAGAAGGTGGAAGGTCTGGCTTCTGTAATTGCTTCCCCACTGAACATGGGCATTGACAGGTCAATCCATACTCCCAGCCTGCCTCTCTCTTTCCCTAGTAGGGTGGGGCTCTGAGGAAGCAGAGCTCCAGGACACATTGGTGGGGTTGTCTGTCCAGGAAAGTCTGGTTGACATCATGCTAGCATCTGGAACCTGGTGGCTGAAAAGAGAGTTAACATATAAAGTCAAACAAATTGTTGACTAATCATGAACCTAAAGGCTGGACTAGTGCAGATCAAGAGTTGGGGGGGGGGAATCTCTGTTTTGTAGATAGCTAGTAGGCTTATTTTAGTTATATTCCAAAGGGCCTGTGGCTATACTAGTTTTTTTTGTTTTCCCCTGAGCCTGAAATATAATATGCAGATGGATCCAAGTTATTGTCCAGGGAGATGATGTCATGGCTGAAAAAAGGACCAGAAAGCTGGATCAGGGAAGAAAGTAGCTCCCTAATATGGGAAAGGTGTATAAATATTGTTGATTGTAAACCCCATTGATTTGATCTGATCTGGGGCCCATATTCAGCTTAGGAGCCTAAGTGACCTCTACATCCCTGTAGATCTGAGCTCACATTATGTAATCATGAGTAGGAGCGTTCCAAGCTGACCCAATTTCAGGACCCATCTTCCTAAGGTGGAACATAGAGTATGTTGTCTAGCCTTCCTTCGGAGGATGGAACATTCTCTACCACTGTGTATCCAAGTTGAGGCCAAGGTCCTATGGGGGCTCACAAAGAAGCCTATTGTGTTGTTCCTGATAGAGATGACCAGTAACAATGGAGAGAGTGATTTATTTGAGGTCTATGCCCATCACGTCTGTTTGGGAATCTCAGAACTCCCCGAATAGGGCCCCAGCTGATGGGGTGGACTGATAGTGATTAAAGAGTCATCGTTAAAGTATGCCAGTCTCTTGCTTTTATTCATCTTTTGCAGTCCTTGCTTTGATAAGGTTAGCTTTGGAATGAGTAAGGGAAGTATAATAGGAAGTAGATGAGGAGAGTGTCTAAGTCTAAGTAGACACTATTTCATTAGGAAATTTATACTGACTCACTGCAGACTATTGTGTATTTTTTCTTTCAGGTATATATTTTGCCCTAATTTATGTATACATGTGAACCTATGCTCTATCTCACGGGACCTGGACTATATCTAGGTTTTGGGACTTCGTTAGGAAGTGAACCACCTGGAATGGAATTAGAGAATCCTATGAAAGGAATGGTCTCACCCAAGTAATGAGGCTGAAGGGTTGACATTCTACACCTGAGGTTTCTGGACACAGTCTGAAGTGAAGCATGCTGAGGTGGTACTCATTGCATTGATTAGGTTGGGTTTGGCAGATGCAATATCATTGGGTATGAATTGAGAGAAGCATGCAAGAAGTGAGCCCCACCCTAGAGGTTCCAGGACTGGGGGAAATATAGGCTCTATAGAGGATGTGGGAGGTTTCTGCTATCTTAGGGTTTAAGAAGGCAATAGATAGTTATTGCTATAATCAGATTATTTGGCAATTGGGTTAACTTTGAAATCACTTTGTTAGGATTTGCTGTGTCATACACAACATCACCATATTTTATGTCCTTTGACATTATTTGTATATAGCTGTGCCACTGGTTGCTTCTTTTCTCCCTGGTCTAGTCAAGAGAGACAACATTTCAAAGACTCAGTCTATGGTTTGTGCACTAAAAAGTTTGAGACAATCAATTTTTCCCCTCTCATATTAATTAAATAGTGATTTATATGACTACAAATTAATAGGAGTGTACATAAACATCATTCCCACCACCAAAAGACTGTGTCCCATCCTCCTACAGCCCCCACCACCCACCACCCACCCCTCACCCCCTGTGAAACGGAACATCCACCCTCATCCTCACCCCAGGGTTTTTACTTTGGTGCCCTACTCCAAATTCAGTCAAATCCTGCTTTTAGTTTCCCTTTCTGTTCTTCTTTCTCAACTTCTGTTTATGAGTGGGATCATCCCATACTTGTCTTTATCTTTCTGATTTAGCTCACTTAACATCTTCTTCTTCTAGCGTTTGCCCTTCTTCCATAGCCAGTCAACAGCGTCAGGTTGAGCCTGATGTAAAGTTTCAAGACCTCCTTTGAATCTGGAGAGGTGGCAGTCGTCGACTATGTGGGTCATAGTCTGTCTGTAGCCACAGGGGCAGTTCGGGTCGTCTCTGGCTCCCCAGCGATGGAACATAGCGGCGCACCGGCCATGGCTTGTTCGATAGCAATTGAGGAGAGCCCAATCATAACGTGCTAGGTCAAAGCCGGGTTGACGCTTGCAGGGGTCTGTGATGAGGTGTTTGTTCTTTACCTCAGCTGACTGCCAACTCTGTTTCCAAGAGTCTGGAACAGAGAAGTTCAGTGTAGGCGTAGGGGACCAGATTGGGTGACGAGACGTCAAGCGTTGGACAGGGTGGGCGAAGATATCCGCGTATATTGGCAGGTCCGGTCGAGCGTAGACGTGGGAAATGAACTTAGATGATGCTGCATCCCGACGAATATCTGGTGGGGCGATGTTGCTAAGAACTGGCAGCCATGGAACCAGGGTGGAATGGATGGTTCCAGAAATGATCCTCATGGAGAAATATAATTTGGAATCGACCAAGTGGATATGGGGGCTACGGAACCATACTGGGGCACAGTATTCTGCAGTGGAATAGTTAACATAATTTCTTGTAGCTCTGTCCTCCCACCCTCCCTCCCTTTTTTCCTTCTGTCCTTTTTCTCTTTATTTCCCTTTCTTCTTTCCTTCCCCCCCATCTCCAGGGTGTCACCACTCTAGGCTGACTTCTTCAAATAGCAAGAGCAAGATAGAGAGGCAGGGAGACAGAGGGAAAGAAATCACAGCACTGGGAGTTGGGTGGTAGTGTAGTGCATGTTAAGTGCATGTGACACAAAGCACAAGGACCGGTGTAAGGATCCCAGTTCAAGCCCCCAGCTCCCCACCTGCAAGGGAGTCACTTCACAGGAGGTGAAGCAGGTCTGCAGGTGTCTGTCTTTCTCTCTCCTTCTCTGTCTTCCCCTCCTCTCTCCATTTCTCTCTATCCTATCCAACAGCGACACCATCAATAACAACAATAACTACAACAATAAAACAAGGGCAACAAAAGAGAAAATAAACAAATATTAAAAAAAAAAAGAAATCACAGCACTGAAGCATCAATGTGGTAGGGACTGAGCTTGAATCTGGGGTTCACACATGGCAAAGAAGAGTGCTATCCAAGTGAGTTCTTTGCCAGTTTGAACTTTATTTCCTTTCTCATTCAGTCTTTGACTGTGTTGTCTACTACCAACAAGTGTGTGTTGTCTACTACCAACAAGTGTTAGCTTAGACTGGCACAGGGAGGGTGCTATCACACGTGACAGTATCTGGCCTATTGAATAGCACAGCTCTGGGAGCACAAGAGATGGGGTAGGCATGGCAGGGGGCTTGAGCTGTTCTAGGCAGAGAAAATTTGTGACCCAGAGGGGAGAAGATGGTAGAAGGGCATTGAGGTCTGCAAGCTCTAAAGCTGGTGTTTTCACACTACACCTGGGTGAGGGAATGTGTCAGACTGAGTGGAAAGTGAGCCTGAGAGAGAACACATCTATATATCTATATCTATAAATTTCACCATTAAATAAGATTCTAGAGGTAAAGCACTTCTCCTCCTTTTGCCTCCAGGGTTATTGCTGGGTCTCAATGCCTGCACTATGAACCACTGCTCCTGGAGGCCATTTTTCCCATTTTGTTGCCTTTGTTATTGTTACCATTGTTGTTATTGTTACCATTGCTGTTGCTGTTGGATAGGACAGAGAGAAATTGAGAGAGGAGGGGAAGACAGAGAGGGATAGAGAAAGATAGACACCTGCAGACCTGCTTCACCGCTTGTGAAGTGACCCCCCTACAGGTGGGCAGTGGGGGCTCGAATTGGGATCCTTATGCAGGTCCTTTCACTTGGCACCATGTGCACTTAACCCAGTGCGCTACTATCCCGCCCCTGGTAAAGCACTTCAATTCCTTATTAGTCAATTTTGCTGGGAATAGGGAGGTTCTATGAAGATTGAGGACAAAAGCAACTAAAGCTGGAACAGGCTCTGACAGCTGAGTTCAGGGAAACCCTGAGCTATTCCTGCTACTTAGATTTGAGTGGAGGATTAGGGCCCTTTTTAAGTGGAGTGGAGAGATGAGGGTATGTGTGGCATTCTTGGGCATTCCCAGCTTATACCAGTGGGGAAGAAACAGATATGAAGCTGACCAATAATGATTGCTGTCTTCAGCTATCAGGGCAGTGTGCGTCCTGTAGGACTCAAAAGGTCAATAGTTCTATTTCCTGCTGTCAGCTTTTTTTAAATTTAAATTTTTTATTTTTTATTTAAGAAAGGATTAATTAACAAAACCATAGGGTAGGAGGGGTACAATTCCACACAATTCTCACCACCCAATCTCCATTTCCCACCCCCTCCCCTGATAGCTTTCCCATTCTCTATCCCTCTGGGAGCATGGACCCAGGGTCATTGTGGGTTGCAGAAAGTAGAAGGTCTGGCTTCTGTAATTGCTTCCCCGCTGAACATGGGCATTGACTGGTCGGTCCATACTCCCAGTCTGCCTCTCTCTTTCCCTAGTAGGGTGGGTCTCTGGGGAAGCGGAGCTCCAGGACACACTGGTGGGGTCTTCAGTCTAGGGAAGCCTGGCCGGCATCCTGATGACATCTGGAACCTGGTGACTGAAAAGAGAGTTAACATACGAAGCCAAACAAATTGTTGAGCAATCATGGACCCAAAGCTTGGAATAGTGGAGAGGAAGTGTTAGGGGGGTACTCACTGCAAACTCTAGTGCACTTCTGCTTTCAGGCATATATTTTGCAGTAGTTTACGGATACATGTGAACATATGCTCTCTCTCACAGAAACTGGTGTATATCTAGGTTTTGGGACTTTGTTAGAGAGTGAACCACCTGAGATGAAATTAGAGTATATTATGAAAGGAAAGGTCTCACCCGAGTAATGAAGTTGAAGGGTTGTCATTCCACATGTGAAGTCTCTGGACACAGTCTGAAGTGAAGCATGTTGAGGCAATCATTGTGTTGGTTAGGTTGTGATCGGCAGATGCAATATTATTTGATATGGATTGGGAGAGGCATACGGGAAAGTGGGCCCTATCCAATGGTTCCAGGACTGGGGGAAGTAGAGGCTCCATAGTGGAGATGTGAGGTTCCTGCTGTCTTAGGGTTCAAAAAGACAATCGATAGTTAATGTTATCATCACATTATTTGGTAATTGGGTTAACTTTAAAAAGCCCTTTTGTTAGGGTTTGCTCTACAGTACCCAGTATCTTGTATATAGCTGTGCTATTGGTTGCTTCTGATCTACTTGGTCTAGGCTTTTGAGAGAGTCTGCATTTTTTTTTAAATTTTTTTTTTCCTCCAGGGTTATTGCTGGGCTCGGTGCCTGCACCATGAATCCACTGCTCCTGGAGGCCATTTTTTTCCCCTTTTGTTGCCCTTATTGTTGTAGCCTCATTGTGGTCATTATTATTGCCATTGTTGATGTTGTTTGTTGTTGGATAGGACAGAGAGAAATGGAGAGAGGAGGGAAAGACAGAGAGGGGGAGAGAAAGATAGACACCTGCAGACCTGCTTCACCGCCTGTGAAGCGACTCCCCTGCAGGTGGGGAGCCGGAGGCTCAAACTGGTATCCTTACGTTTGTCCCTGTGCTTTGGGCCACATGTGCTTAACCCACTGGGCCACTGACCAACCCCCTGCTGTCAGCTTTAAGAGTATACACAGCCTGTTCTCTTCTCGATTATAGAAGAACTAAAGACTCTCAAGGTGAGAACAAGTACACCTGGGGCTGTGATTTGGAGTGTAAATGGGATTTTTTTTTAATGTTGACCATCTCAGGAAAATGATATTCTTTTTAAAGTAGTGATTTAATATAGATTTACAAAATTATGAGATAACTGGGGTATAATTCCACACCATTCCCACCACTAGAGTTCTGTGTACGAGAGGGGAACATATCTTAATGTGCACTGAATATTTTGTTCTC
Source organism: Erinaceus europaeus (assembly GCF_950295315.1). Classification (NCBI taxonomy): domain Eukaryota; kingdom Metazoa; phylum Chordata; class Mammalia; order Eulipotyphla; family Erinaceidae; genus Erinaceus; species Erinaceus europaeus. The sequence continues at coordinate 28,696,389 of NC_080169.1, forward strand.
TGACCAATTTCACAGGAGTGGAGGCAACAGAGAGGTTGAGTTCCCACTACACATAATTGATTTAATGACTGCTCCCTCTGCATACCCCGACTGCCTGTCTCCAATGTTCTTTTCAAAGTGGAAATAAATTTTCCAAGACTCAGCTGTAAAAATTTTTCATGTTAGCTTAGTCACCAGTGCCTTGTGTTAGCCAAGTGATTTCAGAAGTATGAGGTAGACACTCATACCTTTTCTTTTTTTAACTTTAGTTCTACTTTGAAATGATTTCAAACATATCAAGGAGTTACAAGAGTGATACAGGAACCTATATTCCTCACAACACTCTGTACATAGTTAAGATTGGGAAACAACCAGAATGTCCAACAAAGCAGCAGTAGATCCATGGCCTGTACCAGAGGTACAGTGGACTACAGAGGAAGATGGCATTTTGATGGAGGGTGTGTGCTACCATACACCTGAAGATGTGAAATTGTACCTCCTGAAACAACAAAGTCTTAGAAAAATTTTGTTAATAGAATGTGTTTTTTTATATACTTATTTATTGATTTTCCCTTTTGTTGCCCTTGTTGATGTTCATTATTATTGTTATTGATGTCGTCGTTGTTGGATAGAACAGAGAGAAATGGAGAGAGGAGGGGAAGACAGAGGGGGAGAGAAAGATAGGCACCTGAAGACCTGCTTCACTGCCTGTGAAGCGACTCCCCTGCAGGTGGGGAGCTGGAGGCTTGAACCGGGATCCTTATGCCGGTACTTGCACTTAGCTCCATGTGCTCTTAACCAGATGCGCTACTGTCCAACTCCCCAGAATGTATGTTTTTTTAAAGAGAAAAGCATGAGGACTGGGTGGTAGTGCACTGGGTTAAAAGCACATAGTGCAAAGTGCAAGGACGAGCGCAAGGATACTGGTTCGAGTCCCTGCCTCCCCACCTGCAGGGGAATTGCTTCACAAGAGGTGAAGTAGGTCTACAGGTGTCTATATCTCTCTCCCCCTCTCTGTCTTCCTCTCTTCTCTCAATTTCTCTCTGTCCTATCAACAATAGCAACAGCAACAACAATGAAAAAAAAATGGCCGCCAGAAGCAGTGGATTCATAGTGCAGGCACTGGGCCCCAGTGATAAGCCTAGAGGCAAAAATAGAGAAATGAAGAGAAAGAAAGAGGAAAGAAGGAAGGAAGGAAGGAAGGAAGGAAGGAAGGAAGGAAGGAAGGAAGGAAGGAAGGTAAGCACAGGAAGGGGCTGGGTGTTGGCACATCTGGTTGAGTGTGTATGTTACAATGTGCTAGAACCAGGTTCTGAGTCCCCTAATCCCCACCACAGGGGGAAAGCTTTGCAAGTGGTGAAGCAGTGCTGCAGGTCTCTCTCTCTCTCTCCTTCTATGTCTCCCTACCTTGATTTATGACTGTCTCTATCTAATATATAAAGATAAAAAAATTTTTGGCCACCTGTATGTTAACTAATGGGCTCAGGCAAAAATTACTAAAGTCATTGGCTTCCTAGCTTCTTCCCACCTGAAGACCCCTAGTTTCATCTGCTCTATTCTTACCTTTGGGTTCTTGTTTATTAAATGATTTGTTCTGCTTTATATCTTACTACCTTTCAGCCACCAAGTTATAGACACTACTATGATGCCAATCTGACTTTTCTGTTTGCCAACCCCCTGTGCTACCCCCCAACCCCCTCAATCTGACTTTCCAATGTGTCCCGAAGTCTCACTTCTCCTGAGTCCTATCACCACTAGGGAAAGATAGAAGCAGGCTGCGGGTATGGATCCACTTAACAATGTCCATGTTCAGTGGAGAAACAAGTATAGAAGCTAGACCTCCCACCTTCTGCACCTCATAAAGAATTTTGGTCCATACTCCCAGAGAGGGATAAAGAATAAGAATAGGGAATTTTGGTGGTAGGAATTGTATGTACCCCTGTTATCTTACAATCTTGTTAATCATTATTAAATCTCTAATAAAAAAGTGAAAAAAATTTAAAAGTACAAGGACTCCCATATTCACCCAGATTCACCAACTTTAACATTTTGCTACATTTGCATATACTAATATATATATATATATGATTTTTTAAATGAAGCATCCACTGCAGATACTATGTACTTTGCTCTTTTTTCTTTCAAATAAATTTTATTTCAGAGAAAGACAAACAGAGAGGGAGAGACACCATAGCACTATTCCACTATCTGTGGAACTTCCCCTGGTGCCAAGGTATTTCCATGTGGTAGCAGGGTTTGACCCTAGAACCTTCTTTTCTTTCTTTTTTTCCTTTTTTTTAAACTCTAATTTAAAAAAAAAATTATTTATTTATTTTCCCTTTTGTTGCCATTGTTGTTTTATTGTTGTTATTGATGTTGTTGTAGCTGGATAGGACAGAGAGAAATGGAGAGAGGAGGGGAAGACAGAGAGGGGAAGAGAAAGATAGAGACCTGCGGACCTGCTTCATTGCTTGTGAAGCGACTCCCCTGCAGGTAGGGAGTCGGGGCTCAAACCAGGATCCTTACACCGGTCCTTGTGCTTTGTGCCACGTGCACTTAACCTGCTGTGCTTCCGCCCGACTCCCTCTTCCTTCCTTCCTTCCTTCCTTCCTTCCTTCCTTCCTTCCTTCCTTCTTTTCTTTCTTTTTCTTTCTCACTCCCTTCTTTCCTTCCTTCCTTTCTAAGCTTTTATTTATTAATTAATGGGAAAGGAAGACGTGAAAGAAAGAACCAGACATCACTCTGGTACATGTGCTGCCAGGGGTTGAACTCAGGACATCATGCTTGAAAGTTTAATGCTTGGGAGCCAGGTGATGGCACACCTGGTTGAGTGCACATGTTATAGTGCGTAAGATGCCAAGTTCAAGTCCCTGGTCCCCACCTGCAGGGGAAAATCTTTACAAGTGGTGAGGCAGGGCTGCAGGCGTCTCTCTGTCTCTCTCCCTCTTTATAACCCTCTTCCATCTCAGTTTCTGACTGTGTCTATCCAATAAATAAATAAAGATAAAAAAGAAAGTACAATGCCTTATCCACTGCGCCAGCTCCCAGATCACACCCCTAGCACTTTCTCTATGATAAAGCAGGCACTCCATTGAGTGAGCTATCTCCCACTGCCCTTTGCTTTTTTTTTTTCAGCTAGTATTTCATAAAGCCAAAGGCATTCTGTTAACACAACTACAATGATATTGTCAAAGTTAGGAAATTTGAAATCAATATAAAACTTCAACCTACCTGATCCCAAGTTCATATTCAAAAATTTCTGATTATTCCAATAATGCCCTTTATGGTCATTTCCCTTCTAGTTCACAATCTATTCCATGATCATAAGTTATATTTAACGTACATGTTTTTTTAGTCTCCTTTAGTCTGGGACCCCCCCCCCCAGTTTATTTTACCTTTCATGATATTAAAATGTTTGAGGAGCACCAGCCAACTTTTTAAATAGAATGTGATTTTAAAAAAACATCTATTTGTTTATTTATTATTGGATAGAGACAGTGGGAAATTGAGAGGGGAGACAGAGAGGGAGAGAGAGACAGAGAGACACCTGCAGCCCTACTTCACTGCTCATGAAGCTTCTCCTCTGCAGGTAGGGACCAGGGGCTTGAAACTGGATCCTGCACACTGTAGTGTATGTGGTTAGCGTGGTATGTCACAACATGGCCCCAATAGAATGTGATCTTTTGGATTTTATGCTTCCTCTTACTCACATTTATTTTGTATTTTGAACAGCAATTCATATAGCTGCTACTACTTCCTTTTCAGTGGATCCCAACTTCTGTACATTAAATTGAAAAGAACATGAATTAAACAGAAATCTATAAACCCTCAAAAACTCGGCATAGATACTCTGAGAGTAAGTCAGAAAGAGAGTTATTTCAATTTTCATATTAAATATATAAAAGAGGGTGGGAGAGATAGCATAAAGTTTATGACTGAGCCTCTGAGGTCTCAGGTTCAATCGCCAGCACGACCATAAACTAGAACGGAGCTAGTGCTATGGTATGTGTATATATATATTTGTATATGTATGTGTGCACAAACACACACACATGTATGAAATTAAAAGTTGAGATCAGGAAACAGCTCAGCCTCACTTCTGCTAGAGATCCACAGATCGTAGTGAGAAAGAGGATATGATTAGAGGTAAGTTAACAGCTCCCTTCTGGGTGTCTGTGTTCACACATTCTCCATGGAATGAATATATATGACTTTTGAGAGAGAAGAAGTGAGAGCGTGTGTACAGGGACCACTGATAATGAGTTATTAAAAGTATATTGTTTGGGGAGTCGGGCGGTAGCATAGTGGGTTAAGCACCTGTGGCGCAAAGTGCAAGGACCAGCGTAAGAATCCCGGTTCAAGCCCCCGGTTCCCCGCCTGCACGGGAGTCACTTCAAAGGCGGTGAAGCAGGTCTGCAGGTGTCTCTCTTTCTCTCCCCCTCTCTGTCTTCCTCTCTTCTCTCCATTTCTCTCTGTCCTATCCAACAACGACGACATCAATAACAACAACATCAATAACAACAATAATAATAATAAAACAAGAAGGGCAACAACAGGGAAAATAAACAAATACGTAAAAAAGTATATTGTTTGGTTTTTAATTAAACAAATATGTATGTATTTGTATGACGTCATACTTGAAAGCCCAACATTTTACTTACTGTGCCACCTACCAGGCCCTAAAAATACATTGTTGAAGAGCTAGCATACTGAATATGCAAAAATATTTTCATGCCTGAGGTTCAAGGTCCCACATTCAATCTCTGGTATTACCATAAGCCAGACCTGAGAAGTGCTATGGTTAAAATAATAATAATAATAATTACCGTATATTACTGGTGAAACATTGAGTTGTTGGAAAAGTCATGAAGTATTTTTCTGTTTTTTTATACAAAAATGTGCCATGACTTTTCTGACAATCCAATAGCTCACTTGGATAGTGTGCTACTTTGCGGTGTGTGTGACCCAGGTTTGAGTCCAGCTCCCACGACACTGAAGGAATTTTTGTGCTGTTCTCTCTCTCTCTCTCTGCCTCTATCTAGGAAAGAAAAATGTTTGACTGAAGAGAGATCATCTGCATATCCATATCTGAATTTCTGGGGAAAAGTTTGGATGAGCTATGATTTATAACAATAGCTGATACTTTAAAGTTAAAAAATTTTATTGTAATTTGTTGTTATTTCTTTGACAAGTTTCTTACTGTCTTCTGCCATCAGGAAATATTTACAAAGCTGGGGTTACAAACTGAACTGTCCAGGCAGTTGCCCTGCCCTGCAAGACAAAGCTTTATTTGCTCTGTGTAATTTCTCACCTCTGCTCCTGTTTTCTCCAAGTAACTAGGGAGGGAGACTGTGTGGAATGACTCACTCATTTTCACTTTAGGGTCTTAACAGCAGGTAAGACTGAAAAAAATAAAAAAGATGGGAGTCAGGCGGTAGCGCAGTGGGTTAAGCGCACGTGGCGCAAAGCGCAAGGACCAGCAGAAGGATCCCGGTTCGAGCCCCCGGCTCCCCACCTGCAGGGGAGTCACTCCACAGGCGGTGAAGCAGGTCTGCAGGTGTCCATCTTTCTCTCCCCCTCTCTGTCTTCCCCTCCTCTCTCCATTTCTCTCTGTCCTATCCAACAACGACATCATCATCAACAACAACAATAACTATAACAATAAAACAACATGGGCAACAAAAGGGAATAAATATTAAAAAAAATATTTTAAAAAGATTTCTAAGTTTAAAAGTCATGTAACTTTTCTAGCTAGTCCTTGTCCAACTGTGCATGTACTTTATTGAGTGTGGAAGCTGGGCGTATGGAGGGTTGGAGGGGCTCTGTCGTGACATGCTTAGGGAGCATGTGCTCTGACTCACGAGGCCCAGATCACATGCTGAGCATGAGCTCCAGGGCTCCTTGGAGCATGTGTGTTCACATCCCTGCTCCCCCCCCACACACACACTCTGCAGTGTACTTTGGCTGTTAAGCCATTACTACAGTTCTGTTTGATTGCTCTTTTCATTCTTCAGCAATCCTGAGGAGCCAGTCACTGTGAATATGAGTTTGAGCACAACAGAACCGACTGTGGGGCGCTAGCAATCTATGGCCTTATGACTCAGCAGCAAAAGGGTCCTGACTATGGATCACTCAGTCTCATTAGAAATGATCAATCAGAGCTTGAAAAGGCTACCCAATGACCTTACCAGTGTGTCCTGGAACCTCACTTCTCCAGAGAAAAAGATAGAAACAGGCTGGAGGTATGGATCAACTTGCTGATGTTCAGGGAAGAAGCAATAACAGAAGCCAAAACTCCCACTTTCTATACCCCAAAAAGAATTTTGATTCATACTCTCAGAAGGAGAGAAATGCTAGGGGAAGATGACTAGAGAACTCTGAAACCCAATTCCATCCGGACCCAGAGGAAAGAGGGGGAAAAAATGGACATTCTGAAGTAGTAATACATGAAGGTATGATTTAGGAAGGAAGAGAAATTAGGGCCATAGGAAAAAATGGGCAAAAATATGGATAGATAGGTAGATAGATGCAGTTATAAATATAATAACCAACCCATATCTGTGACCTTGGGAGAACTACTGCAGTTTCCAATGGAGGGGATAGGGACACAGTGGTGAATTGTACCCTGTTATCTTGTAATTTTGTAAATCAGTATTAAATCACTCACTTAAAAAAATGGAAAAAAAGAGATTAAGAAAAGGCTACCCAGACAATTCTGGTGTTTATATGGCTTGAAAATTATCTGGAAAACTTGTTCTTTTTTTTTTTTTTTGCCTCCAGGGTTATTGCTGGGGCTCAGTTCCTGTGCTATGAATCCACTGCTCCTGGAGGCCATTTTTCCCCCTTTTGTTGCCCTTGTTGCGGTCATTATTGTTATTGTTGATGTCATTCGTTGTTGGATAGGACAGAGAGAAATGGAGAGAGAAGGGGAAGACAGAGAGGGGGAGAGAAAGACAGACACCCCAGCAGACCTGCTTCACCGCCTGTGAAGCGACTCCCCTGCAGGTGGGGAGCCCGGGGTTAAAACTGGGATCCTTAGGCCAGCCCTTGTGCTTTGCGCTGTGTGTGCTTAACCCTCTGTGCCATCGCCGAACCTGAAAAACTTGTTCTTTTATAAAAAAAAAAAAAAATGTGTGGCTCTTAGAAAAGGTTTCAAGCTGCATTTTAGTTTCTATTAAAAAAGTTCACACTTCTGGATTCCCTTTCATTTTTGTTTTATTTGAGAGAGAGAGAGAGAGAGAGAGAGAGAGAGAGAATCCATAGCACTGCTCATAAGCTCTGGCTTATGGTGGTGTAGGTGAACTTGTGACCTGTGACTCTAGAGTCTCAAGCATGAAAGCCTTTTTTGCATAACTATTATGCTATCTATCTCCCCCACCCTGGATTCCCTTTCTAAGATCAAAAACTGACCTCATAGTAATCAACCTTGGGGCAGACACTCTTCATTGTCTTTTCCAAAATCATTCCCATCTTCCTTGTTCTCAGATGTCATTTGAGTTTTGGGTGGAAATCTCTGTTCTCAAGGGAAGGGGGTGGTGTAGATTCAGGTTTTGGGTTAAGTGAGCTTATCATCTACTTCTTTGTTAAAATATATATATTTTATTATCTTTATTTTTTATTGGGTAGAGACAGCCAGAAATTGAGAGGGAAAGTGGAGAGAGAGACAGAAAGACACCTGCAGCCTGCTTCACCACTTGTGAAGCTTTCCCCCTGCAGGTAGGAACTGAGGGCTTGAACCTGGGTTCTTGTGCATTGTAACATGTGCACTCAACCAGGTGTGACACCACCTGGCCCCCTATCATCTACTTCTGGCTAACATCATGAGGGAAGTTAGCTGAGTAGCTCCAGGGAATATGTTCTTCACTACAAGAGGAAGGAAGGCTGGGTCAAGTTCACTGTTCATGTTGCAGCTACATTTCTGACTTTGAACATGGTCACTTGAACAAACTATTAGAATAGTTTCTGTGGTTCTCTTGGTACCATGAGAGTATTGGATGGATGTCCAGGTCCTTGAACTGACACTGCTGAGTTCCTTATCACTGCTGGACAGACCTCTAAGTTTCTTGTCATACAAAAATTACAAAGTTTAATAGAAGGGTATTTGGCTACTGATGGTGGTTGAAAGTGTTGTTTTCATGTATTTATTTACTTATTTATAAATAATTGCATTTATTTATTGTATAGAGACAGAAAATTTGAGAGGGAAAGAGGAGGGAGAGAAAAAGAAAGATACCTGTAGCATTGCTTTACTGTGGTAAAGCTTTCCCCCTGTAGATGGGGACTGGAGGCTTGAACCCAGGTCCTTATACATTGTAACATGTGCTCAACCAGGTGCATCACTGCCCAGCCTTTGTTTCTTTCTTTCCCTCTCTCTCTTTCTTTCTTTCTTTCTTTCTTTCTTTCTTTCTTTCTTTCTTTCTTTCTCTTTTATCCCTTACTCCCTGTCTTCCTTCATTTATTTATTTGTTTGTTTATTTTACTTATTTTTAGAGCACTGCTTATCTCTAGCTTGTAGCGGTGCTAGGGACTGAACCTGGAACCTTGGAGCCTCAGGCAAAACAGTCTTCTGAATAATCACTATGTTGTCTCCTCAACCTTTCTTTTTTTTTTTTTTAACTTCTTTACTGGGGAATTAATGTTTTACATTAATACATACAATAGTTTGTACATGCAGAACATTTGCCATTTTTTCATATAATCTCCTCAACCTTTCTAAGTGTTATTTACTGCATTCATGAACTGCACTGCATGTTCTAGGAATCAGGGAAATGTATGACTTTGTATATGACTCCCCTTCTTGGCTGCTGGGAGTGAAAGAATCATTATGCCTAAGCCCCAGAAAGAACCCTGGTGGCACATTCAGAAAAAGAAGAAGGAGAAGGAGGAGGATGAGGAGGAGGAGGAGGAGGAGGAGGAGGTAGAGGAGGAGAAGGGGAAGGAGAAGGGGAAGAAGAAGAAGGAGAAGGAGAAGAAGAAGAAGAAGGAGAAGGAGAAGGAGAAGGAGAAATAGGAAGAGGAAGAAGATGAAGGGGAAGGAGAAGGAGAAGGAGAAGAAGAAGAAGAAGAAGAAGAAGAAGAAGAAGGAGAAAAAGGAGGTTGGGGAGACATTTGGGAGCTACTTTCTTCCCTGATTCAGCTTTCTGGTCCTTTTCCCAGCTATGATATCATCTTCCCAATAACTTAGATCCACCTGCATATCAGATGTCAGGTTCAGGAAAAAAACAACTAGTATAGTCATGGGCTCTTTGGAATATAACTAAAATAGAACTACCAACTATTTACAAAATGGAGACCCCTACTCAACTCTCATATGAACCATTCTAGCCTTTAGGTTGATAATTAGTCAACAATGTGTTTGGCTTTGTATGTTAACTTTTTTTTCAGCCACCAGGTTCCAGATGCTAACATGATGCCAACTGGACTTCCCCTAGGCATACAACCCCACCAATGTGTCCTGGACCCCCACTTTCCCAGAGCCCTGCCCCACTAGGGAATGAGAGAGGCAGGCTGGGAATATGGATTGACCTGCCAACACCCATGTTCACCGGGGAAGCAATTATGAAGTCAGGCCTTCCACCTTCTGCACCCCATAATGACCCTGGGTCCATACTCCCAGAGGGATAAAGAATAGGAAAGCTATCAGGGGAGGGAATGGGATACAGAGTTCTGGTGGTGGGAATTGTGTGGAGTGGTACCCCTCTTATCCTATGGTTTAGTCAGTATTTCCTTTTTATAAATAAAATGCCTGAGGCTCTGAAGTACCAGATACAATCCCCACACCACCATAAGCCAGAAGTGAACAGTACTTTGATAAAAATAAATAAATAAATAATCAAAAGTACCAACAATAAAAGTCAAGCAGTATATTTACAGCTTCATCAGATACTGCCATCACCACTGGGTTTCACTGAAACCCTCAGCATAGTGAGAGAGGGCAAATTCTGGAACCAGACTGCAGGTATCCAAATCCTTAGCTGCTGTGTGATCTTTTATTTTTAGATAAAGACAGAGAGAAAGGGGTGGGGGGAGAAAGAGGGAGAGAGAGAGACAGAGAGAACAGCACCAAAGCTTTCTCTAATGTGATGGGGGTTGGGCTTGAACCAGGGTACTGCTTATAGCAAAGCAACACACTAGCCAAGTGAACTATTTTGCTAACCCTTCAGTTTTATTTCTATCCCAAAACGATATTCTAAGGACTTCCTCCTCCCCCTGGCTTATTTAGAGGATGGCTAAGGACAACCTGCTTGGCTCAATTTAATGATACACAACATTGTAGTAGAGAGAGAAGTGAATCCTAGACATCCTGCTATGAAGCAACAGAAATCTCAAGACTGTAGGCAGACTGTCACCGGTACCCCTTATGTAATATAAAGACACTTGCACTTACCACATACCCATTTCCCACAAACTCTTGGAAGCAGAGTCACCTTAAACACACACAGATGAGGGTCTGAGAGGATATGAGAGTGAAAAATTGAAAAAGAGGACAAATAAAATAAAAAGCAAGTCTTATGTGGAGACTAATGATGCTAATGTACCTTAAACTGAGGAATAAGACTAACTAACTCTTAGGATCTTTTTTTTTTATTTCATTTTTAGAAGATTTTATTTATTTACTGGATAGAGACAGAGAGCAATTAAATGGAGGAGGGGAGATAGATTGGGAGAGAGACAGAGAGATACACCTGCAGCACTGCTTCACCCCATATAAAGATCCTGCCCTACAGATAGGGACTGAATAACATGTATGCTCAATTTAATATGCCATTGCCTGGCTCCTAGGATCATTTGTTTATTTATTTTTTAAGTTAATGACATCTTGCAAAACCAGATCCTGTTTCATGTTGAGACCTGAGGTTTTTCTAATTACTTCTGTCTTCTGAGAGACAGTTTGGTAATCAATCATGCCACAGCCAAGTAACTTCCTCTAGCGGGAGTGGCAGACATTTTGGTGAGTGAAAGTATGTCAGAGATGGATGAGTATGGGGAGGAGGGGTGAGGAAGGACATCATTGTAAGAAGACTATTCTGGTGTGGCTGTGAGGAGGCTGAACTGCAGTTAACTGTCATCCACTCAAGATGAATAACAGTGATGATTATGATGATAGTTTGTGTGTGTGTGTGTGTGTGTGTGTGTGTGTGTGTTTTCTTTCTTTATCAGACTACGGCTCAGCTTTAGTTTATGGTGATGCTGGGGAATTAGGGACCTTAGGCATGGAAACATTTTTTGAAGAATCATTATGATATATTCCCAGTTCAGTAATAGCTTTTTGTACACTGGGCAGCAATCTAGGTGTTTTACAGCTTTACAGCAACTCACCAGGGTAGGTACTTTAATGCTGTATTTTTACAGGTAAGGAAACTAGGTCACACAGCTGGGTCCCAATCACACAGCTATTAAGTGTAGGAACTGGGATTTGGATACCTGCAGTCTGGTTCCAGAATTTGCCACTGAGCCCTCTCTCATTATGCTGAGGGTTTCAGTGAAACCCAGTGGTGTTGGCAATATCTGATGAAGCTGCAAATATACCACTTTACTTATATGATTGTTTTTGTTTTTTGGTTATTTATTTATTATTTTTAATATGTATTTTTTGCCTCCAGGGTTATTGCTAGGGCTCAGTGCCTGCACTATAAATCCACTGCTCCTGGAGGCTTTTTTTTTCACTTTTGTTGACCTTATTGTTTATCGTTGTTCTTGCTATTATTATTGTTGTCATTGTTGTTGGATAGGACAGAAAGAAGTCGAGAGAGGAGGGGAAGACAGAGAGGCGGAGAGAAAGATAGACACCTGCAGATCTGGTTCACTGCTTGTGAGGGTGAAGGAGCCAGAGGCTCGTACCAGCATCCTTAAGCGGGTCCTTATGCTTCGCGCCATGTGCGCTTGATCGGCTGCGCTACTGCCCGACCCCCTATTTTAAATTTTTTTAATTATCTTTATTTATTTGATAGAGACAGCCAGACATCGAGAGGAAGGGGAATATAGAGAGGGAGAGAGACAGAGGGACACCGGCAGAACTGCTTTACCACTTGTGAAGCTTTCCCCTTGGAGGTAGTGACTGGGGGCTGGAACCCAGGTCCTTGCACATTATAACATGTGCGCTCAACTAGGTGTGTCACCACCTAGCCTTGTATATGTATTTTTATCAGAGTAATGTTTAGTTCTGGCTCATGGTGGTGCTGGGGGTTGAACCTGGTACTTTAGAGCCTCAGACATGAACATCTTTTTTAAAAAAATATTTATTTATTCATTCCCTTTTGTTGCCCTTGTTTTATTGCTGTAGTTATTATTGTTGTTGTTATTGACGTCATTGTTGGATAGGACAGGAAGAAATCTTGGTAATTCTCTTGGTTTAAATAAATATAAGTTTTAACTATGTATGTATGCTTGAGAGCCCAGTGCTTTATTCACTGCACCATTTCCCAGACCATATGTATGTATGTACGTATTCTACCAGAGCAAGGTTCAACTCTGGCTTATGGTGGAGCTTGGGGTTAAATCTGGGGGTTCAGAGCCTTAGGCATGGAAGTTGTTTGCATAACTACTGTGCTGTGTCTCTAGCCCAAAGTTTTAGCTTTAAAAAAGCATGGGGCCTGGGGCCAGGAAATAGTTCACCTAATAGAGTACTCACTTTACTATGGTGAACTCTCAGTACCGTATTGGAGCCCCATGCATAGCACCAGGGGAATCTTCATGAATGGTGCAGTGGTGCTATGGCATCTCTCCTCTGTCTTGCTCCCTCTGTGTATCTCATTCTATCTCTATCTGAAGTTAAAAAAGAATAGAAAGGCTATTTGGATGGTAGTTTGTCCTGTAGAGCACACTTGTTACCATACACGAAGACACAGGTTTAAGCCCCTGGCTCCCATTTGCTTCTCAAATGGTGGAGCAGTGCTGCAGGTGTGTCTCTCCTCTCTCTCTCTCTCTCTCTCTCCATATAGATACATGTCTCTCATCCTCTAGGAAGAAAAAACAGCCACCAGGAACAGTGGAATCATTGTGTAGATACCAAACCCCAGCTATAACTTGAGTGGAAGAAGAAAAGGATAAATAAAAGAGAAAGAAACTAAGATAAGAGATAAGAGCCCACTGGGAAAAGGTATGCAACACGTGTGTGTGTGTGTGTGTGTGTGTGTGTGTGTGTGATGGAGAAAGAGGCATTCAGTGCTACAGAAGATAGTATATACATCATATACAAAATTTTTGTCTTAAAAAAATGGGCCCAGGTGGTAGTGCACCTGGTGCACACATTACAACGCATAAGGACCTAGGTTAAAGCTCCCGGTTCCCACTTGCAGCGGAAAAGCTTCATAAACTGTGAAGCAGGTCTGCCTGTATCTCTCTGTCTTTCTCTCTCTCTCTCTCCCTCTCTCTCTCTCTCTCTCTTCTCTCTAAATTTCTCTCTGATCTGTCAAATAAAAGTTAAAGATAAAATAAAATATTTAAAAATACTTATGTATTGAAGAAATCTGTTCTCAGGAATGTTTGTGCTATTATTTTATTTCTCAATATAGTTTCACAGCACTGATCATTTTAAAAATGAAAACTGTTGAAGGTCATGTTCACTGCTGGTACCACTAAGCACGCTTCCTGGGTTGGGTACTGAGAATGTCAACAAAAGGGGGAAAGGAGCCATTTTGATAGAGGTACAACTGTGACAAATTGACTAGTTAACTGAACCTCTAGATCTCTAATTGTATTAGTTGTAACTTAATCAGTGAAAAAGATTTGGCATGTCTTTATTAGTTTAAAAAACAAATGAGTCCATTTACTCTATCAAAGGCTAAAACTACTCTGAGTGGAATAAAATGAAGTGGGAAGAAAATGATTAGAATAATGTGAGTAAGCACTATAAAAGGGAAAGTTAAAGTTTTTTTTGTATTCAGGACTCTCTAGTGTTAAACTGATCTTTCAGGTCAATGTTTTGGAGTGTGTTCAAGCTAAGAAAAAAGAGCGACGTTCTTCATTAGCGGAAGATAACAAGAGGCATTTTCAGTGGAATTTAATGCTGGTTAGAGACTACAGCAAGCATGAAAATAACTGAGAGTCTGAACTCATTGAACTGATTTGTGCTGTTTACTGATGTTGAAAAATAAAAAGACCCCATTGATTCAAGTTCTCTGCCCCTGAATCCTTTCATCAAGAGTGCAAGGAATTGGCATGACACTTAAGGCCAAAAAGAGTGACACCATGAAAAAAGAGACTCGTAAAGGAAGTGGACTTCTCTGGCAGGAACACTCCGGAGGCTGTGAAAGGGAACATTGAATGACTGTGGGGCCAGGCCAGGGGCCACAGCTGTCAGATGGGGCCTCAGCGGAACACGTGGCTGTTGGTGAAGGAATTGAGTTTCTGAGAAAGAATTAAGGCCTGGACCAAGGTAGCGGGAGGAGAGCTCAGATGGTGAAAAAGACAGCTGGGGTTGGCACCAGAAGAGCGCACCAGGCCCCTGAAAGGCAGCCGGGCTGCAAATAAGCACCATTGTTCAATGATACTTCAGCCCCCAGGGGCTCCAGCAGACCCGCTGAGAGGAGGTGGTTGTCATTTGGCTCAGCTTATGCTGGTCTGCACAGCACACAGGGCTGGAGTTGAAAAGCTTAATCCAATTTATAAAAGAAGAGGATTATGAAAATATGCTTTAATAGGTACACCCTTCAAAAAAGATAGCAAGCCAAAAGGGAACAACTACTTAAGTGAGATAAATGAAAGAGGCAATCAGGAAAAAGCACCATAAAGGAGAGAAGGAGGAAGCAGAAGGCGTGAAGAAGAGAAGGGCTTTAATATTAAATTCTCTCGACACACATCTGTTTATTGTTAATTTTTGTATGAGTGATTTAGTAATGATTTAGAAGACTATAAGATTGCAGGGGCATAGTTTAATATGGTGCCCATCACCAAAGTTTTGTTCCTCCACCCCTCAACCACATATTTCTCACAGTCTGAGCGTTTGATTCCTTTTTTTTCCTATAAGTTCACATGCTTTATTTATTTATTATTAAAGTGATGTTTTTTAACATCTGAAATAAAACATTGGATATGCTTAAATGCAGGGAAAAAAAGCAAGATTAGGGGTAAGCAGGCTTAGCGCAGGTAGCACTAATCGCAAGGACTGGATCCTGGTTTGAGGCCCTGGCTCCCCCCCTGCAGGGGAGTCGCTTCACAGGCAATGAAGCAGGTCTGCAGGTGTCTGTCTTTCTCTCTCCCTCTCTGTCTTCCCCTCCTCTCTCCATTTCTCTCTGTCCTATCTAACAACGACGACATCAATAACAACAATAAAAAACAAGGGCAACAAAATGGAAAATAAATAAATATTTAAAAAAAGAGAAAAAAGCAAGATTAGTAGACCTGAAGATGAATAGAAATTATTCAAGCTAAGCTGAAGCAAATAGAGTAAAGAGACCTAGAAAAAGTCTCAATGGCTGTGGGATATTTTCTTTGTTTCCCTTGTTTTATTATTATTATTTTTGAGATTATTTGTTATTATTATTATTTTAAAGGATGTATTTATTTATTCATGAGAAAGATAGGAGAGAGAGAAAGAACCAGATATCACTCTGGTACCTGTGCTGCCAGGGATTGAACTCATGACCTCATGGTTGAGAATCCAATGCTTTATCCACTGCGTCACCTCCTGGACCACTTGAGATTATTTGTTAAATCATTTTATTGAGGGAAGTAGTGATTGGAACTTGAGTAGATGTGCTAGATGAGATGAACCAGAGGGAGGGTGGATGCCAGCCAATCTCCTTATAGGTGATACTTAAGAAGCAGAAGGGAGGGGCCAGGTGGTGGAGCACCTGGCTAAGCACATGCACTAGAAGCCCCTGGTCCCCACCTGCAGGGGGAAAGCTTCATGAGTGGTGAAGCAGTGCTGCAGGTGTCTCTCTGTCTCTTTTCCTCTTTATCTCCCACTCTTCTCTCAATTTCTCTCGGTCTCTACCCAATAATAAATAAACAAATAAATAAGTGAATTTTTTAAAAAGCAAAAGGGGTGTGGTGGGTAGTGTACCCAGTTGAGCACACATGTTAGATATAATATGAAAAGACCTGGGTTCAAGTTCCCAGTCCCCACTTGTATGGGATGAAGCAGAGCTATGTCTCTCTCTCTCTCTCTCTCCTCCCTCTATGTCCTCTGTTCCTCTCAATCTCTAAACAAATAAATTTACAAATAAAATAAATATTTAACAAGTAAGCAAGGGAGGGTTCAGGTGGTAGTGTAGCGGGTTAAGTGCACATGGCACAAAGCGAGTTCGTGCTCTTGTCTCCCCACCTGCAGGGGGGTCGCTTCACAAGTGGTGAAGCAGGTCTGCAGGTATCTATCTTTCTCTCCCCCGTCTGTCTTCCCCTCCTCTCTCACGTAGTGCAGGTACTAGAGCGCCAGCAATAACCCTGGAGGAAAAAACAAAGCAGGGGGGCGAAGCTTGGACTGGGTACGATATATTGCAGCAAAGCAAAAGACTCTGGACAGGGGATATGGAGGGAGGATGTCAGGTTACCAGTGCACAGTGGTGAAGAGGAACTTAGGTTGGTGATAAGAGTGGTGTGAAGACACCTATCACAAGGAGGTGAGAGACTAATATGTCAACAACTGTTCTGTAAAGTATCTTTTCCTACCCCCTCCCTTTTCTTTTCTCTCCTTTCCTTTTCTTGTGATAGAGAAGAATTGAAAGGGGATGGAGAAACTTGCCACCAGCAGGTAGGGACCAGGGACTTGAACCAGATCCCTTGTGCATGGTTATGTGTGCACTCAACCTGGTGAGCACTGCCCTGTCCCTTGGGATGTAATTTTTAAAAGATTTATTTATTAACAAAATTGAGAGGGGGAGAGAGAAAAAGAGAAAGAGAAAGAGACCCAGAACATCATTCTCATTTATACAAGACCATGGAGCAAGCCCAGGACCTCAAGCTTGCAAGGTCAAAGTTTTATCTACTGTCCTAGCTCCAAGGCTGCTAGTGTGATTTAATTGTCTACATATTCATACCATCTGGTAGTTGCCTTTCACCTCTTTATTTCACTGTACCCTTTCTCAAGTATGTTTATTTTTTGCTACTAAACAAATGTGCGATGAGTTTCATATACTTATAGGTATGAAACTACTGGGTTGTCAAAAAAAGTCATGATGCATTTTTGCACAGAAAAACATAAAAATATACATTATGACTTTTTTTTGACAAGCCAATATATTCCTAAAACTTTATAATATTTTAAGCCAATATTAAATGAATAAAAAGCAATCATTAAAACAAAAGCCATCAGGACTGTGGGCAGGTGATGGTGAACCTGGTAGAGGACACACATCACTATGCTCAAGTACCAGGGTTCAAACCCCTGGTCCCCAACTTGCGGAGGCAGGGGACACTTTCACTAAAAGGTAAAGCTGGGCTGTAAATGTCTCTGTTTCTTTCTTCCAAAATAGGAAGATATGGAATATACATATATTAAAAAGGAAAAGATATTTATTTATTTATTTATTTATTTTATTTAAGAAAGGATTAATTAACAAAACCATAGGGTAGGAGGGGTACAACTCCACACAATTCCCACCACCCAATCTCCATATCCCACCCCCTCCCCTGATAGCTTTCCCATTCTCTATCCCTCTGGGAGCATGGACCCAGGGTCATTGAGGGTTGCAGAAGGTAGAAGGTCTGGCTTCTGTAATTGCTTCCCTGCTGAACATGGGCGTTGACTGGTCGGTCCATACTCCCAGTCTGCCTCTCTCTTTCCCTAGTAGGGTGGGTCTCTGAGCTCCAGGACACATTGGTGGGGTCTTCAATCCAGGGAAGCCTGGCCAGCATCCTGGTGGCATCTGGAACCTGGTGACTGAAAAGAGAGTTAACATACGAAGCCAAACAAATTGTTGAGCAATCATGGACCCAAAGCCTGGAATAGTGGAGAGGAAGTGTTAGGGAGGTACTCACTGCAAACTCTAGTGTACTTCTGCTTTCAGGTATATATTTTGCAGTAGTTTATGGATGCGTGTGAACATAAGCTCTCTCTCACAGAAACTGGTGTATATCTAGGTTATGGGACTTTGTTAGAAAAGGATTTTTTTTTTTAAAGGAGACAAAAAAAAAAACTGCCAGGAGTGGTTGACTTAATGTGCAGGCACCAAGCCCCAGTATAATACTTGTGGCAATAAAAAAACAAAAGGCAGTGGGTAGGTAGCATAATGGTTATGCAAACAAACTCTCATGCCTGAGGATCCAAAGTCCCAGGTTCAATCCCCTTCACCACCATTAGCCAGAGCTGATCAGTGCTCTGGTTAAAAAAAAAAAAAAAAGAAGAAGAAAGAAAGAAAAGAAAAATAAGGACTAAAAATACTTTTCAGATATTCATAGAAACAGACAGTTGGGGGTCAGGCGGTGGCACACCTGGTTAAGCACACACATTGCAGTGCACGGGGACCCAGGCTCGAGCCCCTGGTCCCTGCAAGGGGAAAGCTTCATGAGTGGTAAAGCAGGGCAGCAGGTGTCTCTCTGTCTCTTTCCCTCTCTATCTACCCCTCTCCTCCCAATTTTTCTCTCTCTCTCTTCAATAATAAATAAATAAATAAAAGATTAAAAAACTAAAAATACGCAAAGCGCAAGGACTGGCATAAGGATCCCAGTTCGAGCCCCCGGCTCCCTACTTGTAGGGGAATCACTTCACAGGCGGTGAAGCAGGTCTGCAGGTGTCTATCTTTCTCTCCCCCTCTCTGCCTTCCCCTCCTCTCTCCATTTCTCTCTGTTCTATCCAACAATGATGACAACTATGATAACTACAACAATAAAAAAATAACAAGGGTAACAAAAGGGAATAAATAAATAAATATTTTTTAAAAACCCTAAAAATAATAAAAAAGAAACATGCAGTACATTATTTATAATGTATATATATATATATACACCACCCATTTTTTTCTCCACAGCAGCAGCTAACGCAAAGCCAACAACATACTTCATACACTAAAGTACAGGGTGAAATTAAAGAATTAGTAATTTATAATTTGGAGCTACAAATTTTTTTTCAGTGATACACTGTAGTATTTTGTAAGCATCTAGAATTTGCTTGAAAATACTGTCACCGATGGACTAGGAGCTAGCTTACCCAGTAGAACAATACACACATTGTCATGTGTAGAACCCTGGGTTAGAACCCTAGCACCATATGTGAACACCATGGTACTAAGGGAAACTTCATGGATGGTGTAGCAATGCTGTGGTATGTCACTCTTTCTTTCTCTTTCTCTCTTGGGTATTAAAAAAAAGGGAATGAAAGTTTGCCTAGGAGCAGTGGAATCACACATGCACTAGGTCCAGACACTGGGGAAATAAAGAAATAAAATGTCAAAGAAATAAATAGATGAAGAAAAAAGACAACATGTTAGTAATTGTTAAATCTGGGCAGAAACCTGAATGTTTCTTTTCTTTTTCTTTAATATTTTATTTATTTTTATTTTATTTGATAGGACAAAGAGAAATTAAGAGGGGAGAAGAAGAAGAGGAGGAAGAGGAAGAAGGAGAAGGAGAAGAAGAAGAAAAAGAAGGAGAAGGAGAAGGAGAAGGAGAATAATGATGGAGACCTACAGCCCTGCTTCATCATCTGTGAAGCTTCACCTCTGCAGGTGGAGACAGGGGCTTGAACTCAGGTCCTTGTGCATGATATTGTGCAGTCAACTGAGTGCACCACCACCAAACCCCATAACCTGAGCTTTCATACACTGCTGGTGGGAGTGTAAAATTGTGCAGCCACTGTGAAAAAAAAGCTTGGTATTTTATCCATTACTGTAACATAGACTTACCATATGAGCCAGTATATGATTCAGACTCTGGTCCTGCCCACCCCCACACCCCCATAAACTGAGTGGTTCTGATGTGGTCCCCTCATAGATATGGAATCTACATGGAGCAGCCTGCTGGCTGGTATTGACCTTAGACCCTAGAATTTCATGGCCAGGCATAACCTTAGGGCTATTGTTTTAGGTGCCTGAGCTTGTGGGGGAAGGCTGAGTAGCTTTGACCATGAGTTAAAAAACACATCTGAGGGAGTCGGGCGTTAGCGCAGCGGGTTAAGCGCACCAAAGACCAGCTAAGGATCCCGTTTCTAGCCCCCAGCTCTCCACCTGCAGGGAGTCGCTTCACAGGTGGTGAAGGTCTGCAGGTGTCTTTCTCTCCCCATCTCTGTCTTCCTCTCCTCTCTCCATTTCTCTCTGTCCTATCCAACAATGATGACATCAATAATAACTACAACTATAAAAACAAGGGCAACAAAAGGGAAAATAAGTAAATATTAAAAAATTTAAAACAAACAAACCAAAAGCCTAGCCACAGCCTTTGGAACCCTCATTGTCAAGGTCCCTTGTCTTTCCCATCACTTTGCTGCAGCTTATGGGCTCCCTGCAATGCCCCTAACCCTCCAGGCTCTCCCTGACCTTGGGGACCTATACACTGGCTGTCTCTCCAGATGACCGACTGGTCCTCTCTCTCACATGTTTTTACCCAAATGTCTGCTTCTTGATTAGGCCCTACTTGGCTACACTGTTTATAAAAAGGCACCAATGGAACTAGTTCCCTTTCTTGCTTATTGTTTATGTGGTGCTTATCATTCTAAAAAAGTTATCTCTGTGGCCTCTGAAGGTGGACAAAACCAGGAACTCCCAGGCATGGAGTCTTTTGCTCAGCCCCTGACATCAGATATGTCAGAGTGATGGTCTGATTCTCTTTCTCCACCATCCTCTATCATAAATAAATATTTCCAAAAAGAGAATTATCTCCCCCTGAACCTTTAGCACTTATCTATTACATATGAGACAGAGAACTTCACACCACTAAAATACACGGGGAAAACTAACGAGGAATCTGTGGAAGGAGCACATGTATGAAAGGAATCTCTCTCTCTCTCTTTTTAATTGAGACAGAAAATGAGAGGGGAAGGAGTAAAGAAAGGGGGAAAGAAACAGAGAGATAAGTGTAGCCTGTAATGTTCCCAGCTGTGACCATGAGCTTTGAGCTCAGACCAATAGGGACTCAGAGGTTACACAGGGTCTGGTGCTAAATATAAATATAAATAATATATATGGGCCCTGGGTCAGGTGGATGGAGGTAAATAGTTAATTTTAGCCACCGAAAACATTTTAAAAAAATTTTTTTAATATTTATTTTATTTATTTATTCCCTTTTGTTGCCCTTGTTGAGAAAACATTTTTTTTCAAGAACGGGAGCTACTCCCTGCCCTAATTCAACTTTCTAGCCCTTTTCTCTACTCTGACACCATTCCCTCAGACAATATTCTTACCCAAATTCAGGCTATACACCAAACTCAGGAAAAACTACCATAGTTGTGTCGTCCCAGGAACATGCCTAAAATGGACTTCCTAGCTTTCTTCTACCCTAAAATCCCTAATCACATCTGCTCTAATCCTATGTTTTGGTTCCTGTTCATTAACCATTTTGTCTTAACTAGGTCATGCCACCTTCCAGACACCAAGTTACAGACGCTACCATGATGCCACCCCAACTTCTCTGGACAGATGACCTCACCTGGATCCTTTCACCTCAGAGCTTTGGTCCACTAGGGAAAGAAACAGTCTGGGAATATGGATTGACCTGTCAATGCTCATGCTCAGTGGAGAAGCAATTACAGAAACCCAAACTCCTACCTTCTGCACCCCAAAAACAACCTTGATCCATACTACCATTGGGGGAGAAGTGATAGGATGAAGATAAGAGGACTCTATTCCAGCTCCATCAGCACCCAGGGAGAGAGAAGGAAAAGGAGAGGGACATATAGAGGTAGTTATGTTGTCATGAATGGCTTGGAGGGGAAGAGAGGATTGAATCAGGAATAAAAAAAGGGGGCAATTAGGTATAAATATGACAGATAGTTGTAGAGATGATGGTTAGCCCATGTCTATAACCTTAGGAGAACTGTGGTGGATTGCAGTGGGGGGATTGAACATTCAGAACTCTGGTGATGGGAGTGGTATGGATTTAAACCCCTGTTGACATGTAATTTTGGAAAATAAAAAATAAATAAAAATTAAAAAAGGAAGAACAGTTGAATCAGAAAAAGAAAAAAACAGAGAAACACCTGCAGTCCTGCTTCACCACTTATGAAAATTTTCCCTCTGCGGGTGGGGGCCTGGGGGCTTAACCTGGGTCCTTGCACAGTGTAATGTATACACTTAACCAGGTGCATTACCATGTGGCCCGAGAGAAATATCTCTAATTTCAGCAGGCTGAATGGTAGCTTCCCCTGTGTGTAGGTGCTTGTGTTACTTTTTATAAAGGAACCACAATGTCTCTTCATGGACCACATGACTCATTGTTGTCCTTGTTGCTTGGCTGTGAAGAAGCTAGAAGGTGACCCTGGCACCACTGTCAGCAAGCATAGTCTTTACTGCTTATATTTTGGTGGTGTTCTCATCTTTGGTTCCATTTTTTTTTCTTTTTTAAAACATTTTTAAAAAATATTTATTTATTCCCTTTTGTTGCCCTTGTTTTATTGGTGTAGTTATTATTGTTGTTATTGATGTCGTTGTTGGATAGGACAGAGAGAAATGGAGAGAGGAGAGGAAGACAGAAAGAGGGAGAGAAAGACACCTGCAGAGATTCTTCATCGCCTGTGAAGCGACTCCCCTGCAGGTGGGGAGCCTGGGGCTCGAACCTGGATTCTTATGCCTGTCCTTGCTCTTTGCACCATGTGCGCATAACTCACTGCACTACCACCCGACTCCCCGTTTTTTTCTTTTCTGTTCTCACTCTCCTTTTGCCTTTGGTTCTTTTTCTCTCTCTCTCTTTTTTTTTCACCAAGACAATGCTCAGTTCTGGCTTGGGATGATATGGAGGATCAAGGTCTCAGGCATGGAAGTCATTTGTATAACCATTACACTGTCTCTTCACCTCTATCCTTTTTTATCCCCTTATCTAGAGCTTTATCTCAGTGTATGTATTTTTGTAAGTCATCTCATATTACTTCTAGGAAAAAGCTATGAATTGATTTTAAAAATCATTTAGAGCTAAATTAACCAATATAGTTTATAAGAGCATTTGGACACAACAGTGATGAGGCAGTTTTCTGGAGTCATGGGGTTTGCTCAGCAGGCCTGAGCCTGGTGTTGAAACGCCTCCAGGTCAGCAAGCCCTTGTGACATAAGTCAGCTGCCCTTGGCTCCTGGGAGATCACAGCCTTCTTCCTCTTTCTCAAAAGTGAAGCAAAATCAAACCAACTCACTGGCCACTGGATAGATAAATACCTAGAGACCTTCCCTGACACCCAACCTTGCTATTGACCCAGAAAGCAGTTTTGCCTCATGCACCACTTCTGCAGGAAGTCACAGCACTAAAAGCCAGACAAAGAGTTAGCTTGCTTTTTTTGTGCAGAATTATCTGAACTACTGTAAGAAGAATAGATATGGAGTAGGTCCTGTTTTCTGTTACTATGATGAAATACTACAATGTTTGGAGGAGAGAGAGAGGCTGTCCAGTGCAATCATTATTTTTTTAAAATAAATTTATTGTTTTTTCTCTTTTCTTTAAGATTTTATTTATTAATGAGAAAGATAGGAGGAGAGAGAGAAAGAACCAGACATCACTCTGGTACAGGTGCTGCCGGGGACTGAACTCAGGATCTCATGCTTGAGAGTCCAATGCCTTATCCACTGCACCAACTCCCGGACCACCAGTGCAATCATTCTTGTACCATCCTTCATAGTTTTGTATTTTCGTTTCATTTTTTTGTTGTTGCAGGAACTTTACAGGCCTATGTGCTTGTGTAATTTTTCTCCCTTTCAATCACAGATAAAAACAGGGAAGGAGAGAAAGATCACAGCATCATTTTTCTGCTTGTGAACATTCCCCTTTGCATGATGCTCCCATGTGTTGATCCAGCGGTTCAAACGAGTCCTTGTGCATGATAAAGTGTGCACACTGTTGGCTGAGCTGTATGTCTTAGTCCCTCTCCAACCTTCATGGTTTTATTATATTTACATGCCTTTTTATTGTATTTCTACTTCTGTATTTATTCCTTAATATGGGGGGTGGTGGTGATCTGTAGTAGCACTGTGACATGTGCAGTGCCAAGGATTGAACTCAGATGCGACGGAGGAGCAGCAGGAAGGATCAGAGAACTCCGAAGGTGACCACCAGGGTGGGTCAGGAGGAGAACAGAATACAACACACTCTGTTGGAGGGTGAATCTGAACTCAAGTTTTATTTAGCAAATGAGAGTTTATATATCCTTCAGCCTTACATAAACAATATCTGAATACAGAAAGTAATGGCCTTGCGGTTTTATAGAAATGTCGTACTTCATGGGGTGATGTATTTTTGAGTAACAGGCTTAGCAGATAGTATTTTACATAGAGTTTTAACATATTTCATAAGAGGAGGTGAGTAAGTATTATTAAGAAAATTTCCTAAAACTTTATGTATTTGATGACCCATAACTTTGTCCACCTCATTTCTTGTTCATCTGTATCTAATCTGGGAACAGGGGCTGTTCATCCCCAATTACACAGCATCTTACCATGTACATAATGAGAACAATAATCAGAGTTTCCAGTTTAGATCTTCTCAGGATGCCAAGACCCACTCCCAGAATTCTTCCTCCTTGAAGAGAGTTTTCTAGGGTGCTGACCCTGTCAGACCCATCATTCTGGAGTTGAGTGGGGCGTGGCACTCAGAACTTCAGGTATTCAACTCCTATGCCCTACTGCTGTGCCACTTCCCTGGCCACTGTGCTTGTTCTTGTATCCATTAGCTCTAATTTAATCTTATCCTAAGCTATAGTACTTAGGAAATCTTGACATGCTAGTCAGTATGTTTTCTATTTATATAAAAAGTAATTTTTTGAAATTTCATATAGGAAAATATTCTGGGGGGGGGGGACAGGTGGTGGCATACTTGGTTGAGTGCAAATGTTACAATGCACAGGAACCAAGGTTGAAACCCCTACTCTCCACCTCCAGGGGAAAAGCTTTGCATGTGGTGAAGCAGTGATGCAGGTATGTCTCTCTGGCTCTCTTCCTCAATATCCATCCCAGCCCTCTCAATTTCTGTCTCTATCCAATAAACAAACACATAAATAAATAAAATCTTTAAAACATTCTGTTGTAAAATGAATATAGGTGTTCCCTGTTATCTGAAAACAGAGCATTTCTATGAAATTTTGTACAATGAAATGGTATAAAAGGAGAGGCAATTGACATTGATTTATAAGGAAAAAAAATTTTTTTAGCATTCTCAGATCCCAATCATAACCAATGAAATCATAAAACCTAAAATAATACATAAAACCTAAAAAAAAAAAAAACAACCCTAATATTAGGAAAAGCAGGCTGGGAAAGATAGTATAATGATTATGCAAAGAGACTCTCATGCCTGAGGCTACAAAATCCCAGCTCCAGTCCCCCACACTATCATAAATTAGAGCTGAGAAGTTCTCTGGTTAAAATAACAACAATAATAAAAATCACAAAGTAACTTGTAGTTCTCAGGGAAGGAGTTTGATGATGTTATTTTTGCAAAACAAACACTATTTTTGCCTAACAAAAATAAAAGTGAGAATCTTCAGATCTCTTTCAGTTAGTGAAAACAGGTATGAATGCAAGTCTTTCTTAAAGTCAAATTGGTGAAAGATCAGGGAGAGGGTTTCTGGCACATTGGCCAAATAAAGAAAAACTTTATTTACTGCCCCAGCAAAACACAACACAACTAAAAACTAAAGCAATGCAGGGATCCATTTGCACAGAAACCTACGTGAACAGATACCCAGATCCAAATGCAGGAAACTTCATGACCGGCTTAGAGGAGGGAGAACCTCTGTTGTAAGGGCTGGAAAATGTTATTTTTTTAAAAATTTCTTTATTGGGGAATTAATGTTTTACATTCCACAGTAAATACAATAGTTTGTACATGCATAACATTCCCCAGTTTCCCATATAACAATACAACCCCCACTACGTCCTCTATCATCCTTCATGGACCTGTATTCTCCCCACCCACCCACCCCAGAATCTTTTACTGCGATATGCCAATTCCATTTCAGGTTCTACTTGAGTTTTCTTTTCTGATCTTGTTTTTCAACTTCGGCCTGAGAGTGAGATCATCCCATATTCATCCTTCTCTTTCTGACTTATTTCACTTAACATGAATTATTCAAGATCCATCCAAGATCGGCTGAAAACGGTGAAGTCACCATTTTTTTCACAGCCTAGTAGTATTCCATTGTGTATATATACCACAACTTGCTCAGCCACTCATCTGTTGTTGGACACCTAGGTTGCTTCCAGGTTTTGGCTATTACAAATTGTGCTGCCAAGAACATATGTGTATACAGCTCTTTTTGGATGGATGTGTTGGGTTTCTTCGGATATATCCCCAGGAGAGGAATTGCAGGGTCGTAGGGTAGGTCCATTTCTAGCCTTCTGAGAGTTCTCCAGACTGTTCTCCACAGAGGTTGGACCAATTGACATTCCCACCAGCAGTGTAGGAGGGTTCCTTTGACCCCACATCCTCTCCAGCATTTGCTGCTATTACCTTTTCTAATGTATGACATTCTCATCGGAGTGAAGTGGTATCTCACTGTTGTCTTTATTTGCATTTCTCTGACCATCAGAGACTTGGAGTATTTTTTCATGTGTTTCTCGGCCTTTTGGATCTCTTCTGTGGTGAATATTCTGTCCAAGTCCTCCCCCCATTTTTGGATGGGGTTATTTAGAATTTTTTTAAATATTTATTTATTTTCCCTTTTGTTGCTTGTTTTTTGTTGTTGTAGTTATTATTGTTGTTGTTATTGATGTCGTCATTGTTGGATAGGACAGAGAGAAATAGAGGAGGGAGAGACAGAGAGGTGGAGAGAAAGACAGACACCTGCAGACCTGCTTCAGTGCTTGTGAAGTGAAGCGACTCCCTTATAGATGGGGAGCGGGGGCTTGAACCGGGATCCTTAAGCCGGTTCTTTTGTTTCACACCACGTGCACTTACCCCGCTGCGCTACCCCCCGACTCCCACTACTTTTTTTT
The DNA here is from genome assembly GCF_950295315.1 of Erinaceus europaeus. Classification (NCBI taxonomy): domain Eukaryota; kingdom Metazoa; phylum Chordata; class Mammalia; order Eulipotyphla; family Erinaceidae; genus Erinaceus; species Erinaceus europaeus. The sequence continues at coordinate 28,723,370 of NC_080169.1, forward strand.
TTTCATTTGTAATAGTGGTTTACAAGATTGGAGATTAATAATTAATTCCACACTGCAGTCACCACCAAAGTTTTATGGAATAGTACTCTGCAATCAAAAAAGATAATATTGCATCTGTTGGGATAAAATAGATGGGAATGGAGGTGACGATGCTTAGTAAGATAAGAGATGAAAAACAACTACAGGATGGTCACTCATATGTGGAATCTAGAGAACTAAAACACATGGATTTAAAAAACAACAGCAGCAACAAACCAGCAAACAAACTGTCTCTAAGGCTTTGTGAGAACTATGATGGTTATCATTGGGAGGAAAGGGGCAAAGAGCTTACACTGAGCCACACAATCACTAGGTGGAATATACTACCTATTGTGTAACTACAAAAGTTAGCCTGTGGCTAGGGGGTGGGTGGGTGGTTCAGTGGTTAAAGTACTGGCTCTCAAGCACTAGGTTGAGTTTGATTCCTAGCACTGCATGTGCCAGAGTGTGGCTCTGGTTTTCTATCATTCTTCCTACTCTCTGATGAATAAATGAATCAGTTTTTTAAAACTGATCTAACATTTTAAATAAATATTTATCTTCCCTTTTGTTGCCCTTTTTATTGTTATAGTTATTGATGTTGTTGTTGTTGGATAGGAGAGAAATAGAGAGAGGAGGGGAAGGCAGAGAGGGGGAGAGAAAGATAGACACCTGCAGACCTTCTTCACCGCCTGTGAAGCGACTCCCCTGCAGGTGGGGAGCCCAGGGCTGGAACCGGGATCCTTACACCGGTCCTTGTGCTTTACAACACGTGCTCTTAACCCGCTGTGTTACCCGCCCGACTCCCTAAATAAATTTTTGTATTAAAATCAATTAACCTGTGGGGCCAGGTGGTGCACCTGGTTAAATGCTCACATTAAAATGCATAAGGACCCACGTTCAAGCCTCTGGCCCCTGCCTGCAGTGGGAAAGCTTCACGAGTGATGATGCAGGGCTGCAGGTGTCTATTTCTCTCCTTTATCCCTCCCTCAATTTCTCTCTGTTTCTAATAATAAAATTATTTGAAAAAATTAACTTGGTTAAGCTCAAGCTCACACAGTAAAGTGTCTAATAGTCCTTAATATCAATGATCAAATATTTGAATAAACCATGCAAACTTTAAAAATAGTTATATCATTTTTTCTATTCAATTATATTAATGTCAATGAATTTGAGTAGCATTTGAATTGAGAGATAATTTCATTATGTCTCCCCTTGACTTTTTTTTTTGGTAGAGATTTGAATCACAGAGTAACTATAAAGATCTCTAAATTGAAAAAAAAGTTGGCAACCACTGTGGAAAAAAAAATACTAATTGCAGAGAATCCAACTATTCTGCTTTAATATTGACGGATCTAAGAGTTGTTCCTATTATAAATGACCAAAGGAATAAGGCTAGTTTCACAGCAGGTTAATGAGATGTGCTGGAGAAAAGAGACTCAGGTTATTATCTTGCTTCTACGTTCCTGTCTGGAAGAAAGACAAATAAATATCTCTATTTAAAATAGTGAATCTAATATAAATTCATATTGCACCACAAAGATTTGAATGTATACCATTAACATTTCAGAAAGTCAGGCACAAAAATTACATTTTCTGTGTTCATAGTCAGATATTTTCTAGTTTTACTGCTTGTGCTTTAGTAATTGAATGACACACTTTAGCAGTGTGGCATATTTAACCTAGTAGATTTGGTTACAAGTTAAAAAAGCAGTTGATTCATTGAGATCATGTCAGAGCTAGTTGATAATACATAAAATGATAAAGTATTTCCTCTTTTTAAAACTAAGTATTTAAATATTTGTATGCTTATTTCAGGAATATGGAGAGACAGAAAATAATCTAACAAGCAACCATGTACTCATCGTCAAAATTTACCATCGTCATATATTAAAAGGCTGTTTACAAATAACATGTTCCTGCATATTCCTGTTAAATCTGATCCTTCTTTCCCCCTTTCTAGGTAAACATAATTCTGAATTTGCTTTGTTATCCTCATAGTGTTATTCCTTTCCTGTTTCTTTATCTGCATATACTGTACAGTATTCAGTTTCTACTTTAAATGGCATACCAGCCCCATCATTCTGTATCTTTGGTTGTTTATACATGTAACGAATACAGATACATCTTATCCTTCTAAAGTGTATGCTATCATGTCTATGAACTTCTGATTGTTTGCAATGTTTTGTTATTACGAAGAATACTATGGGGGGCAGGCGGTGGCGCACTTGGTTAAACACATACTACAGTGTGCAAGGACCCAGGTTCAAACTCCTGGTCCCCCACCTGCAGAGGGAAAGCTTCACAAGTGGTGAAATAGAGCTGCAGATGTCTCTCTCCTTCTCTCTCCCATCCCCTCTCAATTTCTGTCTCTCTCCAATAATAAATACTAGGTAGCCTGACAAAATAGCTCACCTGGATAGAACACCTGCATTGCCACATGCAAGACTCAGGTTTGAACCTGGATCCCATCATATTAGAGGAAACTACGGTGCTATGCTATGGTAGCTTGTCCTTTCTCCCTCTATCTGTAAAAGCTAGCTGGGAAAAAAAAAAATCTGTAATATAGTCATATGTAATAAGGTTTATTTAGGGGTAGAAATCATGTGGTGAGGGAGGTGATACTACAGTAGAACATAGGACTTGCGAAGTTTAAAGCCAGGTTCCCAGTTTAAAACCAGAGTGATGGTCTGGTCCTCTCCTCCCTCCCTCCCTCTTGTAAATTAATTTATTTTGAAAAAAAGTGAACAGGAATCATGATTTGGGTACACAACCACGAAGCAGTCCCAAGATATGTTCCACCAGAGTAGGGACCTAAAATCAGGCCATTTTGAATTGGTTGACAAGAGTTTTCAGACAGAAAAACTGTGGGATCTTTTATAACAATCAGTGGGAAGCCTATTTTGTTACTTTCCTGATTTCCACTGCAGAGAAAACACGTTATTGCTGGTATTTTGTAATCATTCATAGAGAGAAATCAATGAGTAGGTCCCTGATAGGCTGCCTATTTCTCACCTAGAAGTTTCAACGTGGCAGTTGCAGACAAAATGGAACATGTTTAAGCTCTACACATCATACTCGAGTGAAAAGCCAAAAACAAATTAAAGATGCCTTCTCTCACTGTAGTGAAGCTTGCCAGACTTATCTGAGGAGATGTGGAACTGTGAATCCTCGTGAAAACAATTCTGTAAATCAACATTTCTTCAATAAATAAAAGTAAAAGCTAAAAACAAACAAAAACCCCAAGTCATTAAAAAAAGATGCCTCTTCTCATCACTACTATTCAACATAGTACTGAAAGTTCTATGCCAGAACATTCAGGGTGGGGGAGGCTAGCATACTGGTTATGCAAAGAGACTCTTATGCCTAAGGCTCCAAGGTTCCAGGTTCAATCCCCCACACTGCAACAGGCCAGAGTTGAAGAGTGTTCTGGTTAGAAAATAAGAATTAAACGGGGGGGGGGGGGGGATGAAAAGCAAGAAGTAAAATTATGTTCATAGATCATGTGATTTTTAGATGTGGTGATTCTTACATCCTACCCCCCATTACAATAAATAACTTCTATAAAGTAGGCTACAAGGTCAATTTACAGTTGCATTTCTAGACACAAACAATAATATATCCAAAAGAAAAAAATCTTTTTTTGCCTCCGGGGTTATCACTGGGGCTGGGTTCTAGCACTACAAATCCACTGTTCTTGGTGACCATTTGTTTTTCCCTTTTTTTTTTTAATGGATAGGACAGAGAGAAATTGAGAGGGGAGGGGAAGATAGAAAGATATAGATACCTACAGACCTACTTCACCATTTGTAAAAGCAACCCCATTAGAGGTAGGGAGCTGGGGGCTCAAAGCAGGGTTGTTCAGGGCGGTTGTCAAAGCAAGATCCTTGCCAAGGGTTGTAGGAATTCTTGGCCTTTGCTGATTCCTGATACCAGTATGCATGTATACAATTGTCTTCTACTTTGTAGATTCCTCTGCTTTAGTTACTCACACTTTTAAGTAATCCATAGCACTTAATTGTGCTTTTTGAACATCAACTAAAAAAAAAAAAAAAAACCACTTGTATCTCACCAATTTTGTGTGAAGAGAGCACAGAAGACTCCCAAGTCACATGTTACTAAGTAGCCCAAATAACTGTATTGTTGCCCAAGCCTGATTGAGGAATCATATGGAATACTTGAAGGGAAGAAGCATTCCTGAGTGGATTCAGTGGAAATTCTATTTAACAAGTACTCCAGGTGACTCTTATATCAAACAAAACAGTAGGCCCTCAGAGTTTCCAGGACATGGAGAAGTATAATTGGACCCAAGAGAGTCAGGGTTCATTTCACTCAGGTAGAAAAAATTGTCTGTGGTATATATGAATAAACATTGGGAAATCCTTAAGAGTTTCAGACCAAAGCAGAAACTTAAGGTTTATTTGCCATGTCTATATAACAGGTGGCTTCAAACATAACCCTTGGGTATAAATTTCTAAATAGGATGGTTCCAGAATTCTTTGTTGAAATATAAACAATAATTCTTTAAAAAGTATAAAAGAGAATGTGGATTCCCAGAGAACTGAGTCCCTTGCAAATATGTTAAAATTATCTGGCATACATATTTTTCAGGTAAAACTTTATTTCCTTAAAAGACCAAAAAAAAAGAAAAAAAAAATCACTTCAGTAACAGACCTATGTTAGGTCGCTGTTCTGGCAGCATTAGGTTTTCTCTCTCTCTCTTTTTTTTTTTTTTTTGACTTTTGGTTACCTAGCTATGCAGTTTTTGAGATCCAAGAAAGAAACACAGAACACACATACACACACACACACACACACACACACAATTCAAAACAGATCTTTGGTTTCTTGGATCACTTGCCCACTGAATTATACAAAATATAAACATATCTGAGAATTCTAATCTAATCTAAGCTCTAGAAACAAAGTTGTTGAATTCTGATACTGCTATAAAATTGTTTATTCACATGAGATCACAATTTGTATTCTTATAATTTAGACGAACAACATAAGGAATAAATATATAAAAATAAGGCTAAGATAATCTTAAAATTGGAGAAAACATGAATGATGGTTCATAAGATTGCCAAAATCAAAATGTGATCAAAATTATGAAGGGAAAAATGCCTCCTAGGTTCTTAAAATAAAAACTGCCACCTTTTAAATAAAAATCTGTTCTTGAAGAGAATCTTACCTAACACAAAAGTCATGCTGATATGTGTATTTTCCCCTAATGGAGTCTAAAAAGCTTCCTGAAAAATATTTAAAAAGTAAAACCTTAAGGGGTAAGACAGTTAAGTGACAGAGAAAAGTAATACATTAGATGCACACTGATATTTTTTCAGTTCCACTCATAATTATGATAGAAAAAATCGAGTGATTTTTGTTGCTTTTACTTAAGTAGTTAAACTCAACAAAAATAAAATCTCTTTTTTTAAAGTCTACACCGCTCATTTTATTTTTCATACTGACTGTCCTCTAACCTGATATTCCACAGCTCCCAGGTACCAACAAAAAAAGATAAAAATTCAACCCCCCTGAAAGTTATTATTAAACACTCATGCTCCACAGATGTGCTCTTTTATATGATGACCCGAACTTTAAAAAGCTGGTTTTTTTTTTTTTTGGTATTTAAGATTGCCCTTTTAAATATCTAGAAGTTCCACAGGTGGTGGCTTTATTGGAATTTTTCCTGGAGTGAATTTCTTGCATTGAAATTGTTCGAGTTCTTCTGTTGTTAGCTGATCTTTGGGTGTAAATAATAGATCACCTCTCGATGTACTGCCATTTGAGACTGGGAAAGAAGAAAGTCTGCTGCTATTTCCAGAGGCATCACTGGATGACTTGGAAGAAACAATATGAGATTGTGAGGCTGAACTACCAAAACCAGTCATGGAACTGCTGCTTCCAAAGGCTGGAGCTCCAGCAGGTCCGGTCACTGTGGAAGCTGGGAATCCTGAAAATCCGGGTGGTCCTGAACTCGAAATGGCAGGATTTTTAAATGAAAATGAAATTGTGGATGTCATCCCAGGTTTCCCAAATCCAAAAGCTGGAGCAGAAGTAGTGATGACAGAACTGGCTGAAGATACAGCTCCAAAAGCTGGAGTATTCCCAAACACAGAAGGGCTTCCAGATGAAATAGGGCTTGTTTTAAAACTAAAATTCTGAACATTATCACTGCTGCTCTTGTTCATTGGGAAACCTACAAATATCAGAAAAAAAAAAAAGAAGAAAAAAAACCTATTAAAGCTAGAAAATACAAATACAATTGACCCCCTTTTTCTCTTCCATGTTTGATGTTGAGAAGCTGATTGGGGGCCTGGATGGTAGCGTACCTGGTTGAGTGCACATGCTACAATGCTCAAGGACCCAGGTTCAAGCCCCTGGTCCCCACCTGTAGGGGAAAAGCTTCATGACTGGTTAAGGAATGCTGCAGGTGTGTCTCTCCCTCTCTATAACCCCCTTCCCTCTCCATTTCTGGCCATCTCAATTCAATAAATAAGGATAATTTAAAAAGAAGTTTATTGGGAGTTGGGCTGTAGCGCAGTGGGTTAAGCGCAGGTGGCGCAAAGCACAAGGACCGGCATAAGGATCCCGGTTCAAACCCCGGCTCCCCACCTGCAGGGGAGTCGCTTCACAGGCGGTGAAGCAGGTCTGCAGGTGTCTATCTTTCTCTCCTCCTCTCTGTCTTCCCCATCTCTCTTCATTTCTCTCTGTCCTATCCAACAACGACAACAACAATAATAACTACAACAATAAAACAACAAGGGCAACAAAAGGGAATAAATACATAAAATAAAAATTAAAAAAAAAAAAGAAGTTTATTAGAAGAAACAAGTAAAAATGAGAAGCTAGAATAAATCCACTGGAACAATGCTGCCTTGTCTTTCTGCTATACTCAGTTTGACTGTGATGTATCTCTGTGCAAGGAGGATACTTTAAGAAAGCTTATGGATCAGGGGTGTACTTTCACTTTTTGCCTATCAGCTAGTCTTCATCTCCTCAGACCTGTCACTTGAGGATAACATTATGCTACTATAGCACCGTGAAGAGAACGTTCTCAATGGTGCTGCTGTCATAATTATATATAGTCCAGTGACACTCTCAAAAACCCATTCCCAAAATATATTTTGAAAGCTTTTTAAAAGAAATCCTCCACTTCACAAATGCTTTCAGAGGCAAATTCTTTGAAGTTTCATAATGGAAGGTGGTAGAATTTGCAAGGTGGTTCCAAATGGCATTTAACATGGTCACTATCAAAAACAGTATGAGGATTCCTCCAAAAATTAGAAAAAGAAATACAGTAGTACTTACTTCTTGTATTTACCCAAAGGTTATGAAAACACTAATTTGAAGACATATATATACCCTGAATTCATCACAGTATTATTTACAATAACCAAGAGTTGGAAACAAGTGCTCACTGACAGATGACTAAATAAAGGAGATGGTAGAAGACTTTCATCCCCAAGGCTCTAGGTCTCAGGTTCAATCCCCGCACACCACTATAAGCCAGAACTGAGCAGTACTCTAGTCTGTATCTTTCTCTCATTAAAAATAATCAAGATGTATTTGGGCTGGGGATACATCATAATGGTTATACAAAAACCTGAGGCTCTGAAGTCCCAGGTTCAATCCTCAGTAACCACCATAAGCCAGAGCTGAGAAATACTCTGGTCTCTCAGTCTATCTCTCAAAGTAACATTTTAAGAAGAGGGAGGCAGGGAGAGAGGAGGAGAGAGAGAGAAGATGGCAGTCCCTTCCTTTCTTGAGTGTGAACTATGCTTTTTTAAAATTATTTTTTTTATTGTTGCTGTAGTTACTGTTGTTGATATCATCACTGCTGAATAGGACAGAGAGAAATGGAGAGAGAAAGGGAAGGCAGAGAGGGGGAGAGAAAGACAGACACCTGCAGACCTGCTTCACCGCCTGTGAAGAGACCCCCCTGAAGATGGGGAGCCAGGGCTCAAACTGGGATGCTTATGCCGATCGTTGTGCTTCGTGCCAAGTGCACTTAACCCGCTGCACTACCGCCCAACCCCCGTGTACTATGCTTTTAATTAAGCTTTCTATTCAAGTTCTTATTCTTTTTCCTTTCCTAAACTAAATACATTGTCCCACCCCTTGTAAAGCTTGCAGACAACTTTTTTCTATTCTTAAAAAATATTTTTTTATTATATTTTATTTTAATGAGAAAGAGAAAGTGATACAGAGAGAAAGACACAAGAAAGACCAGAACACTGCTCAGCTCTGGCATACAGTGGTGCTGGGGATTGAACCTGGGTCCTTGAGCATGGTAATGTGTGCCACCATATGTGCCACTGCCCACCCCCTGAAAACACCCCTTTTCTAAAAAGTAAAGTCCTGTATTTCTATCACTTACCCTGTGACCCAAATGTTGTTTGCCTGCTGCCAAATCCAAATGCAGGTGCTGAATGATTTACTCCATCCTTTGTATTGGAGAACTATTAAAAAAAAAAAAAGTATACAAATAATAAAGTGCTTGATGAATAATTTTTTTTTAAAAAATCTTATCAGGGCACAGTTCAGCTCTGACAATATGATGGTTCTAGGGAATGAATCTGGAACCTCTGATAGTTCACACATGAAAAGTCTGCTGTGCGGCTGATGATGGCACTATCTCCCCAACCCTGAATAATTTTTTTTTCTTTCCCTCCAGGGTTATTGCTGGGGCTCAGTGCCTGCCCTACAAATCCACTGGTCCTGGAGGCTATTTTTTCCCATTTTGTTGCTCTTGTTGTTGTCTTTATTGTTGCCATTGATGTTGTTGGATAGGACAGAGAGAGAGGAGGGGAAGACAGAGAGAGGGAGAGAAAGATAAGACACCTGCAGACCTGCTTCACCACCTGTGAAGTGACCCCCCTGCAGATGGGAGCCAGGGGCTCGAACCAGGATGCTCATGCTGGTCTTTGCGCTTTGTGCCACCTGTGCTTAACCTGCTGTGCTACCGCCTGACTCCCTTGTGCCATGCACTCTTAACCTGCTGCGCTAAAGCCCGACCCCCAGCCCTGAATAATTTAAAAATACCTTTTCTATATACTTTATTGCTAAATCCAGTTTTTAAAAGGTCCATTTTAAAGTGTGAAGTTAAATGTTCAGTATGGCCCATAATATGTGTATGCCTGTATTTCTAATGCTTGAACTGAAACTGATTCAAAATTATATTAAAAACTTACCACTAAAAATCTAAGCATATTTCCTTTATTTTTTATTGAGGGGGTTAATGCGTTACACTGCAATCCTTGTTGACATATGCATACAATTTCATTATATAATGGGCCACCAGAGTTTTCTTCCTATCCACCCTCTCCCTCCCCAGAATCCTTCTCTTTGGTGCAGTGTACCACGTTCAGTCCATATCTTACTTTGTGCTCTCCCTTCCCAAAGTCCTTTGCTTTGGTGAAACACACCATGAAAATACTTAATTAGACAGGTAAAACCTTGAGTGGGGAGATAGTATAATGGTTATGCAAAAAGACTTTCATGTCTGAGGCTCCAAAGTCCCAGGTTCCATCCCCTGCACCACAAGCCAGAGCTGAACAGTGCTCTGTTTGAAAACAAAAACAAGCAAACTACTTAGTGAGCATCACTCCAGCAAATCTGGGTGCTAAGGATCTAACTTGGGACCCAACATAAGCACCTCTCTGATCACCTGCAAATATTTTGTGCTTTTGCTACTCCCTACTCTGGAGACATGTTTAGTTCTGGTTATTGAAATATTAATAGTTTCCAAGACTTACTTTTCCCTCCAAAAAGTCTTTCCTAATAAACTCAAGCAGTTATTTATGAAATATGAAGTATTTATGAAAAAACAAAGCTAATTCCACCTGGTTGAGCGCACATGTTACAGTGCACAAGGACCCATGTTCAAGCCTCTGGTTCCCACCTGCAGGGGGAAAGCTCTGAGAGTGGTGAGGCAGGGCTGCAGGTGTCTTTCTGTCCCTCTCCATCTCCTCACCCCTCTCAATTTCTCTCCACCTCTATTCAGTAAATAAATAAATAAAAGGCTAAGACTTGGGGAGTCGGGCGGTAGCGCTGTGGGTTAAGCACATGTGGTGCAAAGCACAAGAACCCGTTAGGATCCTGGTTTGAGGCCCTGGTTCCCCAACTGCAGGGGAGTTGCTTCACGGGCGGTGAAATAGGTCTGCAGGTGTCTCTCTGTCTCTCTTCCTTTCTCCCCCTTCTCTCTCAATTTCTCTCTTTCTCTATCCAAAAACAAATAAATAAAAAAACATGCAAAAAGAAAACTTAAAAAAATATTTGTTTAAAAAAAAAAGGCTAAAACTTAATATTAAAAAAATCAAGTTATTTGAAGTATAGTTTACATATGGTGAAATATACCTTCACTACATACCAGTGAATTTTTATAATCTTAAGACCACCACTACAATCAAGATTTATAAGTTTCCCATTGCTACTAAAAATTCCCTTATGACTCCTTCTTTCTATTCAACCCTCTCCTAACTAACTCCTATTGGGCCATGGGAAAGCACTCACCTGGAATTTTTTTTTTAAATACTTATTTATCAGAAAACTGAGAGAGAAGGAGGAAATAAAGAACACATCTGGGGAGTTGGGCAGTAGCACAGTGGGTTAAACAAAGGTGGCACAAAGCTCAAGGACCCACCTAAGGATCCTGGTTCAAGCCCCCAGCTCCCCACCTGCAGGGGAGTCACTTCACAAGCGGTGAAGCAGGTCTGCAGGTGTCTATCTTTCTTTCCCCCTCTGTCTTCCCCTCCTCTCTCCATTACTCTCTGTCCTATCCAACAACAATGACAACAATAACAACAATAATAACTACAACAATAAAACAAGGGCAACAAAAGGGAATAAATAAATATTAAAAAAAAAAGAACACATCTGTTTTTGGGGCCGGGTGGTGGACTACCCCATTAAGTGTACTTACTATCATGCCGCAGGGACCTGGGTTTGAGCCCCCGCTCCCACCTGCAGGGGGAAAGCTTCACAAATGGTAAGGCTGTAGGTGTCTCCCTATCTCCCAGTCCCCTCTCAATTGTTCTCTCTATCCAATAATAAATAAATATATATTTAGTAAAAATATTTTTTAAAAGTGTGTGTGTGTTTTTGTGTGTGTATAGAAAGGGAGTGGGAAAAACAAATAGGTAAAAATGGCTGTAGGGAGCAGTGGATTTGTAGTGCCGGCACAAAGCCCCAGCGATAACCCTGGAGGGGGAAAAAAAAAATTAGGGGTCCAGGTGGTGGTGCACCTGGATGAGCGCACATGTACAATGCTCAAGGACCTGGGCCCACAGTCTCCACCTGCAGGGGAATAGTTTTGCGAGTGGTAAAACAGGGCTGCAGATGTCCCTCTGTATTTCCCCCTTCCCTCTCGATTTCTGGCGGTCTCTATCCAATAAATAATGTCTAGAAAAAAGTGGGGGAAAAATTGTATCAGGAGGTTGGTAGTGGTCCACCTGGTTAATCGCACATATTACCATGTGCAAGGACCAGGGTTCCAGCCCCTGCTCCCCACATACACAAACGGAGAACGGGTCTTCAGCTCTCTCTTTTTCTCTCTCCCTCTCTCAATTTCTTTTTGTCCTATCAAGTATAATAGAAAAGAAACAATAAAATAAAAAGAAAAAATGGCCACTGAGAATAGTGGGATTCGCAGTACTAGTACCATGCTCTAGCAATAACCCTGATGACAATAAAAATAGAATAGAATAAATTCTTGCACATAATAGACGAAAAAGAATGACTTAGTGATACATATGAATTCATCTCTGGGTTGTGTCTAAATCTAAGAGGGGCCTAGAAAGCCAGTAAACAGCAAGGTAATTCTAGCCCTCGGGAAGTTCTACAGCTCTTTGTACTCAGTTATGTCTTCTATATCAGCTTTCAGTAATTAATGGTGGGCCATATTTCACCTAGGAACAGAATACTTTTTTTTCTTAAGAATTTTAAAAAATATTTTTATTTATTTATTATTGGATAGAGACAGAGAAATTGAGAGGGGAAGGGGAGATAGGAGACAGAGAGACACCTGCAGCCCTGCTTCACCACTCATGAAGCTTTCCCCCTGCAGGTGGGGAGTAGGGACTTGAACCTGGGTCCTTGTGCACTGTAATGTCAGCACTTAACCAGGTGTGCCACCGCCTGCCCCCAGAACAGAATACTTCCAAGAAACTCTACAAAATTAAAACTGAGAGGTATAAGAAATGAGGTTTCACAAAAGAACAGTTACAGGGTGTTGGAATTGTAAGTTTAGGCAGATAATTCTCTCAGTTTCTTTTTCAGAGATAAATTTATTTACACCTGCATACCTGCTTCACTGCCTGCAAAGTGACCCCCCCTATGCAGGTGGGGAGACAGGGGCTTAAACAGAGAGATCTTTACTTCAGTCCTCACACTTTGCATCATGTGTGCTTAACCTGCTGCGCTACCACCCAGTCCCCTTCAGAGAGAATTTTATAATCCACTGGGAAACTGGAAAAATTAGATTTAGTATGCAAAATATCTTTTATATTCTATATATTTACATATATTTTCTATATTTATACTTCTAAAATCAGGCCCCAGTTAATATTTTATAGGTGTAGGAAAATGACAACAGATAACGAATATTCTACATTCAGGCTCATGTGTCTTTAGAGATAAATGTGTATATTGCCTAAAGGCTTTTCTATATAAGACAAAGAGCATATGGTCAGTGCTCTTCAGTAGACACTAGGCTGGGGAGATAACATAATGGTTATGCAAAAAGGCTTTCATGCTTGAAACTCCAAAATTCCAGGTTCAATCCCTTGCACCAGAGTTTAACAGTACTCTCGTCTCTCTTTATCTCTCTTTCTCTCTCATTAAAATAGACAAATAAGAGAGTCAAGCGGTAGTGCAGTGGGTTAAGTGCATGTGGCACTTAAGTGCAAGGACTGGGGTAAGGATCCCGGTTTGAGCCCCAGTTCGAGCCCCCGGCTCCCTACCTGTAGGGGAGTAGCTTCACAGGCGGTGAAGTAGGTCTGCAGGTGTCTATATTTTTCTCCCCCTGTCTTCCCCTCCTCTATTTCTGTCCTATCTAACAAGGACAGCATTAATAACACCAACAACAATAATAAAAAACAAGGGTAACAAAAGGAAAAATAATAAATATAAAAAAAAATTTTTTAAATAGTCAAAAGTATTTCTTTAAAAAGATCGACACCAAGCTAGTCTGCATTCTTACCATCTTTTCTTGTTTTGTTTTTTTTTAATCTTTTTTTTTAAACCAGAGCACTGTTCAGCTCTGGCTTATGGTGGTGTGGGGGACTGAACCTGAGACTTTGGAGACTCAGGCAAGAGAGTCTGTTTGCATAACCATTATGCTATCTACCCTCTGCCCTCTTACCATCTTTTCATGACAATTTATATTTTAAAATGTTAATAATAATCTGGAATACATGAATGTGTGAAATGTTTTCTGAACTAGTACTACTTTATCCTAACTATAGTTTTAGAAAAGCATAGTCACTTCTGTTTTTTGACTGGGGAATCAAAAGAATGCACCTCTAGAGCCTTGGCTTTCAATGATGATGCAGTTATTAAGAATATGTATATCATAATTCTTGACTTCTATCTTTGCTTTCCAAATTCAAAGTGGAATTCTGTGCAAGTAAGCAACAAACACATTTTTTGTAGAAAACTCAATACTCACCAACACTATTTTAGTGGACGTATTTCGACTTTTTAGTTCATTTACCCTGTCCTTCCACTGACTCACTAACTGTTGAATGGAATTCAGCTGAAAAAAAGAAGACAGAAAAATAACAAGTCAATACTACGTGCTTGAATTAATCTCTCCACAACAATTTTACATCTTCATTTGTCAAGATCTCAAAAAGTTTATGGCCCATCCTTTGTAAAATTTGTATTGATACACCCCTATTTTCTTTGTCAAAGTAATCCCAGCTGTAATCTCCTTTTCTTCTTCACCAAATCCTTGTATCACACGTATCTGGCAGCAGAATTAAATATTTGGATGGGAGACAAACATGCTGTTGAAATGCATGAGCATGACTATAGACAACCAATAAATAATAGTGTGCTTTTTCCTTTACACACACAACTTATTTAAGCTCAGCTTTTAATTTTTTTTTTGATATGTGAGAATGCTGCACAAGAGAATGTGTCTTATTTAACTTGTTTTCTACCATTCATAATGATGTGCTTTTTCCTTTACACATCCAACTTATTCAAGCTCAGCTTTTAATTTTTTTTGATATGTGAGTAAGTTGTATAAGAGAATGTATCTTATTAAACTTTGTTTTCTGGCATTCATAATGATGTCTATACCTAATAGATACACCGTGAATATTTGTCAAATGAGGAAATGATTTCATTTCTGGGGTCAACTAATGAACAATTTGTAATAAAAAATACTGGCATTCCTAGTCACTACAGTATAGCCATTTTGGATAATCAACCAATTTCAAAGAAATAAATTTATGAAATAAAAATAATCTTGTTTTTTTAAAAAAAATCGCAGGGGGGTCAGGCTGTAGCACAGTTGGTTAAGTGTACATGGCGCAAAAATCGAGGACTGGCATAAGGATCCCAGTTCGAGCCGCCAGATCCCCACCTGCAGGGGGGTGGCTTCACAAGTGGTGAAGCAGGTCTGCAGGTGTCGATCTTTCTCTCCCCATCTTTGTCTTCCTCTCCTTTCTCCATTTCTCTCTGTCCTAACCGGCAACAACAACATCAATAACAACAATAGCAATAATCACAACAATGATAAAAACAAGGGCAACAAAAAAAGAAAATAAATAAAATGTAAAAAAAAGGTTAAAAAAAAATCACAGATCTCATTCATGTTGCCAACACACAAGCAAGTCTCTACAGAGGATACAGTAATAGCTAACATGTTAAGGATATAGCAGAAAAAGAAACAAACTTACGTAAGTCTGTAAGTCATTGCTGGTTTGGAGTTTTTGGTATTCAAATCTCAGTTCCTCTGGAGAAATGTCTGTAAAACCTAAAAGATCAATTGGGACCTTTAAAATAAGTATCAATACTTTTGATAGCATGATAAAGCTAGAGGTGCTAGGCAAGAAACTATACTAATGTTAATTATTAGAAAATTTATATACTCATGGAAAATATGAAATCTATATTTAGTACTTAATAGAGGGGATATTTTTATTCTTCAAGATAAATAGAATGAAAAGAATAACAAAGCAAAGACTTGACTATGTATACATTCAAACTTCTGTCTAAAAAATTTCTGTACTGGAACTGGCGTATTGCACCAAAGTAAAAGACTCTGGGGTCGGTAGGGAGGATAAAACAGGTCCAAAAAGGATGACAGAGGACCTAGTGGGGGTTGTATTTTTATATGGAAAACTGGGAGATGTTATGCATGTACAAACTATTGTATTTACTGTCGAATGTAAAACATTACTTCCCCAATAAAGAAAATTTTTCTTAAAAAATTGCAAAAAAAGAAATTTCTGTGTGCTAGAAACTTCAATAAGCAAAATTAAAAGGCAAATGGTAAAGTAGGAAAACAGTAACAAAGTATATATGACCAGACACGATCTGGCATGAATATATAAGTAGCTTATATATCAACAAGAAAAATAAGTTGATATGGATATAGACAATGAGCAGAAAATTCACATACACAAAAATTCAAGTAGTCAGTAAATAAATTACAAAAGGTTCTACTTAAAAATACAACTTAAAATGAAAGAGGCCCTAGATTCAATCCCTATACCATATAAAATAATAAAGTGGTGTTTTACTCTCTTTCTCAGTGAAAATAAGTAAGTGTGTTTTAAAATGATGCAATGAAATGGACATTTTCTTCATTTGCTTTAAGGGAATTAAAAAAAGGCACAATTTTCTTGCAGAAAAGCTGCCAATAAGCATTAAATACCTTAAAAAATATTCACTTCTTTTGACTTTAAGAGTAATTTCTACGATTTAACCTCTCAGGAAATACTTGAGATGTATAAACAAAGGGTGTTAAACTGCAAGTAACAAATAGAATGTCAGACTAGATCACAACCCTCATTATAAACAAGAAATAGATGTGTGTGCGCTTTGAAATCTATTGAAATGTCATGATTTTCTGTGACAGCAAGTGATCTTAATTTTACTAACATATTTTTCATAGACAGCTGTAACTTATAATTACACAAAGTTGTTTGTTTTGTTTTGTTTTTGCCTGACTGGGCCTCCCTCACACATGTGTGATTCCATTGCTCAAGGTGAGCTTTTCTTTTTCCTTTTGATTTCAGGTGGGTTCTGCCTTTACTACTATTTTCTTATGAGAATCACACATCTTAAAAGCACAGTTATCCTGGGGGAGGGCGCTAGCTCACCTGCTAGAGTGCACATTTTACCATACACAAGGACCTGCGTTTGAGCCCCCCGTTAGCACCATGAAGAGGGGGAAGCTTCACAAGTGGTGAAGCAGTGTTGTGGTGTCTCTCCTCCTCTTTCACCCTCTGTCTGAAAAGAAAGAAAAAGAAAAAAAGTCCACTAGGAGCAACAGAATTGTGCACGCACGAAGCCCCAGCAGAAAACGAAACAAAACAAAACAAAGCTGATTATCTTACAACCTCAAATTTCTGAATCAGATTATTCAGATACTTTAAGCAACGCTCAAACTCCTAACTGCAGGTAGATTTGTGGTATAGTTTGGTTTTAGAAAAGCACAGTTTTAAAACATATTTTAAAACACAACTCCTCAGTTACCTGAAATATTAGGTTTTGTATTGACTGGTGAGTAAACTGAAAACATCCATTGCCCTGATGATTCCCAAACTTCCATGTCTTTTGCAATTCCTTCCCTGTGAATAAAAAGCAAAGGACACTTTTCACTGGCCTTGCCAAAATTTATCATTCATCAATTTTGTTTATATATATATATATATATATATATATATATATATATATACAAAACATATATATATATATACATATATATATATACATATATATATATAGAGAGAGAGAGAGAGTTGGAGAGAGGAAATAAAACACTAAAGCTCAACAATTTGTTTGGCTTCGTATGTTAACTCTCTTTTCAATCACCAGGTTTCAGATGCCATCAGGATGCTGGCCAGGCTTCCCTGGATTGAAGACCCCACCAATGTGTCCTGGAGCTCAGCGTCCCCAGAGACCCACCCTACTAGGGAAAGAGAGAGGCAGACTGGGAGTATGGACCGACCAGTCAACGCCCATGTTCAGCGGGGAAGCAATTACAAAAGCCAGACCTTCTACCTTCTGCAACCCTCAATGACCCTGGGTCCATGCTCCCAGAGGGATAGAGAATGGGAAAGCTATCAGGGGAGGGGGTGGGATATGGAGATTGGGTGGTGGGAATTGTGTGGAGTTGTACCCCTCCTACCCTATGGTTTTGTTAATTAATCCTTTCTTAAATTAAAAAAAAAATTAAAAAAAATAAAAAACTAAAAATAAAAAAAAATTAAAAAAAAAAACAAAACTAAAGCTTCTTTCAGTGTAGTGGGGGCCAGGCTCAAACCTGGGCTGAAAACATGGCACAGCTGCACCCCACCCAGGTTGTCTATGTTGTCTGCTCACCACTTGTAAATTTTAGTAGCAGAAATGTTAAGTTACAGTATATAAAACTTAATTTTGTCATATTTTCTGAAGAATTTTCTCTAAAGTTTATAGAAATATGAACATTACATGATTATATCTCTGTCAAAGAAGTTCTTAATTGTTCTTTCCAGTACAGTGAACCACTATCCAATACATTTATTGAGAACAATATATCATATGCATTTTAAAGAATTTAGATTTAATGAAATATACAATGCTAAATTAATCTTTCTTTGCTCATGATCAGAAACTAACAATTATTTAGCTGGGAAAGACAAAGTATCAAGTTAGTAGTACAGAATCATAAAAAGGTTTTAAAGCGAATAGGATTTAAGAAAGGTCTTTGGGTAGTCCGGCAGCGGGGCAGCGATGCAGCGGCTTAAGCGTAAGTGGCTCAAAGCGCAAGGATCAGCGGAAGGATCCCGGTTTGAGCCCTTGGTTCCCCACCTGCAGGGCAGCCGCTTCACAAGCGGTGAAGTAGGTCTGCAGGCATCTTTCTCTTCCCTTCTCTGTCTTCCCTTCCTCTCTCCATTTCTCTCTGGCCTATCCAACAACGACGACATCAATAACAACAATAACTACAATAAGGGCACCATAAGGGAATAAATAAATATTTTTTTAAAATCTTAAAAAAAAAAAAAAAAGGAAGGACTTAGTTTTAACTTTCACAACTTGTGAAAAAAAGGAAAGAGATCCATGGCCATAGTTATTCTTTCAGCCTAGCCTTGTATAGATTAGGCTCTAAATTAAACTTAACCACCCCACCCAGAATGCTACAATTAATGAAATGATAGCTGTCATAGGTTATACCATATTCAATTTATACATCTTGTTTTGTTTTACAAAATCTATTATTTATTACATATGAGAGTTTCACATAAGATAGAGGGAAAAGTATCATTCTGGTACATGCAGTACTGGGGATCAAACCAAGAAACTCAGACATGAATGCTAGATGCTCTATCAGTTAAGCTGCTTCCCCATTCACAAATTAAGAAGTTTTACAACCACATCAAATATAGGAAGGAGAGTTTCATTTGTAATTTTTTTTTTCCACATCAGCTGCATATGGCATGTGGCTAAAATTGGTTAGCCAGTGGTTCTAATTTAGTCATGGGAATTAAAAAGCTAACCAGACTATTAAATTCTGCCTTTGGAGCCAGGAACTGAGAGAAGAGTTGGACAGCTAGGCACTGCTTTAGTGCCAGCAAATATATGCTTCATGCACTATTCTTTGCAAGAAAGTAATACAGAGAAACATACTGAATCTTAGTATTTTTATCAATCCCTTATTGAGAATGATACTTACTTATAATTAAAACCCTGAAATATTTTCTCATTCATAGAAGTTGTGAATATTATTGTTGGCATAGTTAAATAAGACATTGTAGAAATTTTTACAACTAAGCATTAAAGCTTCCCTAAAAGGATAAATTATTATATATCCAAATTAATCTAACAATGTTTTGAAAACCATGGAAATCACAACTCTCATATGACTGTACCTGTTAACTTAGAATGTTTTTAAATACCTGCTATCTGTATTATGAGCAGATTCATGCAATAAATTTTATGTTCTAACATCACAGTATGTGCACTTATTAATAAAACTCAGTTTATAAATTTTAACACTGTTATGTAATAAATATACTGCCATAAAAAAATAAATTTTACCAAGAATATTCTCAAGAAATGTCATGAATCTACTCCAAAATAATAAAAGGCGGCAAATAAAATCAAGTTGAATAGGGTAACTGAAGAAGTTTTAGATTAAGAAAAAAAGTACAAGATGTTATAGTGGCCTCCAAGATCACAAATTGCTTTAAATTATCTGCTTCAGAAAGATATGCACAGGCACATGAAGTCTGAAGCAGGCAGAGCACCAGACTTGCATGTATCCATGTTTGATTCCTAGCATCAAATATGCAAGTGATGATCCAGTTCCCTTTCATTTACTGGATGGGTTACAGAGGTGCTGGGTATTGAACCTGAGAATTTAGAGGCTCAGGTATGAGAGTCTCTTTGCATAAACATTATGCTATCTACCTCTGCCCCCCTTTTTCCTTCTGTTAGTAAATCTTGAAAGAAAAGAAAAAATTAGCTTGGGAAGGTTGCCCAGGTGGTACCATGCATGGATAAAGTCCCAGTGTTGCATGAAAAGGAAAAAAAAAAAGGATATTTACAATATCTTTGTGGAAAAACATAGTCTTCAGAAGGCACTGATATAGAAAGATGATGTATTTTAAAGTGAAATAAAATCTAGTACATATATGTGAAGTAGTGATTATTCTGAGTAGTAGAGCCATTGGTGATATATATTTATATATAATTTGTTTTTTCTTCTTTACCAAAGTACTACTCAGCTCTGGTGTGGATGATCAAACTTGAGATTTTCGAGCTTCAGGCATAAGAGTCTCTTTGCATAACCATTATGCTATCTACCACCCACCCACCCTGATTGCTTCTTTTTGTTTATTCTGACTTTGTTGTCTTGTTTTTACCAAAGCACTGTTCAGCTCTGGTTTACGGTGGTGCTAGAGACTGAACCTCAGGCAGCAGAACCTTTTTATATAACCACTACGCAAACTCCTCCACCTGCTTATTCCAAAGTGTTTATAATGCAATATCATATGTGCTTTTGAAAAAAAAAAATAAGCACATAGGTAGTGACTTTTCTGAAGACTTTCACTTACAAAAGTTTCCTTTCATCTTTTTGCTCATCAGCGTTAACAGAAGCAAATGGATTGTGAGATGATCCAAATCCCCTGTTCCTGCTAGATGAAGCTCCAGAATCCAAAGAACCAAAGGATGGCTTTTCTTGATCTCTGCTGCCCCCCCAAGGGGAGGATTTAGTGAAACTAGATGGCTGGATAATAGTGGAGTATCTTTCGCTGGTGGTATTCCATCCACGTCTGTTAGTACCTGAAATTAATGATAAAACGAACTTTACTGAGCATTCTTTTCAGTATCTAGAGTTTTTCATTATACTTTGTTTTATTATGTGCAGATACTACACAAAGATTTAATAAGTCTGAAAACAGGCAATTTTATTACAGAGCATGTTGAAAATAAAAGATTCTATTAGTTCTTAAGTGACTAAATCTATTTGACTGTCTTTTCCTCTGGGACTCATCTCTGGTTCATCAGGTTTACAGAGTGAATAAAGAGAAATTAGTTTATCTTCCATTATGAGTAGATTTCTAGCGTTTTATAAATACCAAATGACCGATCAGGATTCTATCCTGTCTCTATATTTAAAAAACCTTATCATGGAAGTTGGGCGGTAGCGCAGCGGGTTAAGTGCACAGGGCACAAGGCACAAGGACCTGGCACAACGATCCAGGTTCGAGCCCCAGCTCCCCACCTGCAGGGGAATCGCTTCACAAGTGTGAAGCAGGTCTGCAGGTGTCTCTCTTTCTCTCCCCCCAAACCCCGTCTTCCCCATCTCCGTCAATTTCTCTCTGTCTTAATGATGAAGACATCAATAGTTCCAACAACAATAAATAAAACAAGGGCAACAAAAGGGAAAATAATATAAAATAAACTTAAAAAAAAAACTTATCATTTCAACAATCTTGTTTACTCATCATTTCCTAGCTGGCATAAAAGTAATCCACCTTGTTTCTGACTAAATTAGAGATGGCATTACATATATTGACAACTACTGTGAATGTTTACATTCCTTTATGAAAGGATATTTCTTTGTGAAAATCCACTTCCCAATTCTTAGAATACTTGGTAAAACCAGACAGAAAAGAGCAGACTGCCGATCCAGATTCCTCAAGTAGTTGTTAATGTTAAATTTATTCTAAAGTGCTAAATCCTGTGGGAAATGGAATAACTGCAGAAATTCATTCCATCTTTTGTATGTTGCTTTTGGCCTTCCTACGTAATTCTAGAAGCATTCATTTGTTTCTGAGAGCTAAAAACACTGTTTACATGAGGACCTTATTTATACTTTTTCTTTTTAAAATTTTTTAAATAGTTACTTTAAGTTTTTTAAGTCTGTTTATTGGACAGAGACAGGCAGAAATTGAGAGGGCAGGGGGTGATAGAGAGGGAGACAGGGACACTTACAGCCCTGCTTCACCACCTGTGAAGCTTTTTCCCCTGCAGGTGGAGATGGGGGCTCGAATCTAGGCCCTTGCACTTTCTAACATGTATGCTCAGCCAGGTGTACCACCACCCAGCCCCCCTCCTTTTTTAAAAAAAAATGTTTATTATCTTTATTTACAGGATAGAGACAGCCAGAAATCAAGAGGGAAGGGGGTGATAGAGGAGGGACAGAGGACACCTGTAACACTGCCTCACCTCTTGCAAAGCATTCCCCCTGCAGTTGGGGACTGGGGGCTCAAACCTGAGTCCTTGTGCACTGTAATATGTGTGCTCAACTAGGTGTACCACCCCCCAACCCCCACCTTTTTTTTTTTTTTTACCAGAGCACTGCTCAACTTTGGCTTATACAAGAGATATAACCTGAGACTTCAGAGCCTCAGGCATGAGAGTCTCTTTGCACAACCATTATGTTATCTCCCTTACCCATTATTTACACTTCTTCATCATCAACCTACCCATTCAAAAATTGTTTTCTAATTACTATACATTTATAGTAAGTCTTCACAGAATGCCAACTTTCAACTGTTCCTGGAAATAAACTTCTGTGAGGCTTTTATTATCAGATTTTAATCAGACTCGAATTATTGGTTTGGAATATTTCATCAGACCAGTTGTGAGTGGTATCAAAGGTTGTTTCTTTTTTTAAAAAAAATATTTATTTTATTTATTTATTCCCTTTTGTTGCCCTTGTTGTTGTTGTTGGATAGGACAGAGAAATGGAGAGAGGAAGGGGAAGACAAGAGAGGGGGAGAGAAAGACAGACACCTGCAGACCTGCTTCACCGCCTGTGAAGCGACTCCCCTGCAGGTGGGGAGCCGGGGCTCGAACCGGGGATCCTTGCGCCGGTCCTTGTGCTTTGCACCACCTGCGCTTAGCCCGCTACGCTACAACCCGACTCCCTCAAAGGTTGTTTCTAAGAAGAGTTACCACAATAAAATCATAATACAACACAATGTTTTAAGGACCTCAAGTATAGTAATTAAGGAGGGGAAGAAAAGGGAGGGGAGAGAAGGTTTAAGGACTAAACTAACATTAATTTAAGCACTAAATTAACAAAGAAAACAAAACCAACTATTCATCTGACCTTTAAAACCATGTTACACTATGACTTTATGTCTGATCTCTCTTCTTGGACACATTCGGTTTGCATCACTACAACTGGTTTAGTGACATATTCCAAAAGGTATTTTCTATTTTTGCTAACAGGGTTACTTACACTGGGGACTGGTGCCTGCCAGTGGCCATTTTTTCTCCTTTATTCTGATACAGTTAGAGAAAAACAGGAGAGAGAGATAGAGATTGATAAAGATAGAAATAGAAGTAGAGAGAGATGCAACACTGCTTCATTGCTATGGAAGAGTTCCCCATCTGCAGATGGGCTTACAAATGGGTCCTCCTCATGGCAAATTTGTTTTACTGGGTGCGCCACCACTGGGTCTTTCAAAAAGTTTTGATAATAACTTTGGCCTAGAAAACGGGTCAGTATGCCCACCACACCCCCTTCCTTCACAATCCAATTAAAAGGGCACAATGGTTTCCCCACTATAACCTAAATTTTATGCCTGTGCATCTCTGTGAGGTTTGGCTGCTCTGCAGCTTTTACTAAATACTTCCCCACATTAAGAATTCTGACATACCAATTTTTAGGCTTGCCCTCAAAATAAAAAGTTTAGTAAATTGTATTCAATGTGGGTGTCGGGCGGTAGCGCAGCGCGTTAAGCGCATGTGGCGCAAAGCTCAAGGACCCGCCTAAGGATCAAGGTTCAAGCCCCTGGCCCCCCACCTGCAGGGGAATCGCTTCACAGGCGGTGAAGCAGGTCTGCAGGTGTCTATCTTTCTCTCCCCCTCTGTCTTCCCCTCCTCTCTCCATTTCTCTGTCCTATCCAACAACGACATCAATAACAATAAAAAAATCAAGGGCAAAAAAATTGTACTCAATGTATCAAGGGCAAGGAGTCGGGCTATGTGTGTGTGGCCGGGGGAGACAAATACCCAGGTGCGCCCAGGACACGGACCAGCATCACTTCTCCAAAGCAAGGCCACTCCGGGTCAAGGCAGCTTTGCTAAGGCCCAGTACTTAACTTAACCCAGAGGGATAAAGAATAGGGAGGCTTCCAGTGGAGGGGCTGGGGGTACGGAATCCTGGTGGTGGGAACTGTATAGAATCGTACCCCTCTTATCCCACAATCTTGTCGATCATTATTAAATCACTAATAATAAAATAATATTAAGTCACTGTTGAGCAGGAGCGGGGATGAGCAGTGGGGTTACTCATGACTACTATGTTTCAGGCTCTGGGTGCCACCCCGTGGCATTAACAAGCATGGCAAGTGTGGCCAAAACCCTGTCTCTCCCACCCACCCCTTTTTTTTTTTCCCAAGATAGAGGGTGAAGGAGACAGAGATGATGAGACACCACAGCACTGCGCCACCACCTGAAGCTCCCCCCCGGGCTCGCTCCTCCCATGTGGGGCTCGGAGCTGGTCTCCGCGCATGGCAGTGTGCGCTCGACCTCCCAGCCCCCAACCCCGACTCTCCCCCTCAACACAAAGCGAGCAGGTGCCGAGACGGTGGCGGGGACTGCGCGTACCCCCGTGGGCGCGGCGGCCGGGCGGCCTCTGCGGGGCCAGGCAGGTGCAAACCGCCGAGCGGAGGCTACGCGGGAAGCGGTTCCCCACCGGCTCCGGGCTCTCCCCCAGCTCCGGAGCTGCAGGGGAGGGAGGGGAACGTCACCTGAAGCTTGCTGCTGCCGTCCCCCGCCCGCACCCCTGGCGCCCGGATGTTCATTCCAGCAGCGGTCTCCGAAGCGGCATCTTCCCTGTAGAAAGAACTGACATATGGTCATGGCGACAATGTCGCCGCCGAGCGGTCTTCGGGTAGCAGCCTCCGCGAGCCTCGCGTAAACCCAGCTCCGCTCCGCTACTGTTACGTCATCTCTTCGCGCCGAGAAAAGGTCCTTCCGCGTATCACCCGCCCTTTGAGCAAATACAGATGTGGCCTTTGCCCAATAGGAACTGAGACGAGCGGACCGCCCGCTTGTAGCCCCGCAAGACCCGAGGTTTGAAAAGTTTTGTTGTTGTTGTTAGAAAGATCTGCCTGACCCAGCAGACTTGAGGTCCTCAATGAGGAAAAGGCGAATCAGGAAAACCCAGAACTTCAACAAGGCCTCGAGAGAAGGGTCAGCTGTGGCTTGACAGATGAAGTTTCACTTTTCTTTGTATGGCTGCTGAGAAAATTAAAATCTGAACAACAAATCTTCAGAATGGATGACAAATAAAGCCAATTGTCACTTTAAAAAGGAAAGAATATTTCTTTTAAAGACAGGCTGCGACTGGATAGTGTATTTTGATGATTACATCGTTATTAAACTGAAGAACTTTTTTTTTTTTAAGTTTACATAAACTTTGCTGTTTGGAATTTATACCACTAAGAATGAAACATTCCACTCTAGTTCCATTAATATCTAGGTTACAGTTCTTTGCACTTTCCAATGAGACATGACCCAACATCCACTTCCAGCCCAGAGCTGATAATGATGTATCTATTTACACACATGTTTACTTTGATTTTGAAATAAAATGTTCACCATTTCCATGGAGGACATGCAGGTGGGTCTGCTGTTCTTGCATTTCAGCAAACCTGGGGACTAGAAATGTAACCAATTGGGTTGAATCTTTTTGTTTCGCAGAATGTAGACCTAATTGTTATGTTTCATTCTGTATTCACTGGTATCTTGGCAGTCCGGATTGCGTGTGGAATGTGGCCAATCCACCTCATCCTTTGTCTTATAAGTACCTTGATAACTTATAATGCGACCAACCATTTGCACATTACTCTTGTACCTGATTGGTGCACCTTGTAACCAATAAAAATGTATCTTTTCCAAAACCCTGTAACCAATTTATACATCATGCCCGAGCAGTGCTGAAGTCTACATAAGCTTTCTAAATCAGGAGAGTCCGCCAGATTCTGTAGGTGTAATAAAGTATCTCCCTGCTCTCTACACGTCTAGGCCGTCTGGGTCATGGCCTCAGTTTTTCTAAGGGACTGTACCAGTTTGCATTATTATCAACAGTGTAACAGTTGCTTTTTCTCCACAACCTTGCCAACACCTGTCATATTCTGTTTTGTAGGCTATTCTCACTGGTTAACAAGTTTGTCTTGGCATTTGCTGGTACCGGGAATTAAATCCGGGACCCCTGTGTTTATATGTTTATCTCCTGCCACACCCTGGTCTCTCAAAGAATTACATAAAATACAATCTTGGGAAAATAATCTCTGCTGTTATGTTTCTGTCATTCTTGATCATTAAAAGTTTTGCCTTGTATACTTAGGTGCACCTATACTGGGTTTATATATATTGGTAACTATGGCTTCTTGTTGGATTGATTCTGTGATCATTATATAATGAAATTATTTGTCTTTTATTACCTTTTTTTGAAAATCAACTTTGTCTGATATAGGA
This sequence comes from Erinaceus europaeus, assembly GCF_950295315.1. Classification (NCBI taxonomy): domain Eukaryota; kingdom Metazoa; phylum Chordata; class Mammalia; order Eulipotyphla; family Erinaceidae; genus Erinaceus; species Erinaceus europaeus. The sequence goes on from NC_080169.1 coordinate 28,749,554, forward strand.
ATAGCAGTTCCTGCCTTTTTTTTATATTTGGAGACTCAACCTTATGCTACTCAAAAATTAAAGAAAAATAAGCAGATGGGACTTCATCAAATTGAAAAGGTTCTACACATTGAAAGAAATTGCCACAAAGATAAAGACAACCAAGTAACTAGGAGAAGATATTTGCATACCATACATCTGACAAGGGACTTATATCAAGTTTACAAAGAACTCAAACATATCAACAACAAAACAACGAACAACACAATATTAAAATGGGTAAAAGATCTGAACAGACTATTCTCTGAAGAAGATATTCAGATAGGGGGTCGGGTGGTGGCGCAGCGGGTTAAGTGCACATGGCATGAAGCTCAAGGACCGGCTTAGGAATCCTGGTTGGAGCCTGGCTCCCCACCAAGGGGGGGGGGGTCTCTTCACAAGTGGTGAAGCAGGTTTGCAGGTGTCTGTCTTTCTCTCCCCTTTCTATCTTCCCCTCCTCTCTCGATTTCTCTCTGCCCTATCCAGCAACAGTGATATCAATAACAACAACAATAATAACTGCGACGGACCGCTACAGTGGAAGAGCAGCAGGAAGGATCAGGGAACTCCGAAGGCGACCACCTGGTGGGTCAGGAGTTGGCGCAGGGAGAACAGAATACACCACACTCTGGTGGAGGGTGAATCTGAGCTCAATTTTTATTTATACAGTGAGAGTTTATGTATCTTTCAGTCTTACATAAATAATATCTGAAACAGAAAGTAAAGCTCATTTCTTGATTAGATGGCCTTGTGGTTTTACAGAAATGTCGCATTTACAGAATGATGCATTTCTGAGTAATAGGCTTAGCAGATAGTATTTTATGTAGAGTTTTAACATATTTCATAAGAGGAGGTGAGTAAGTATTATTAAGAATTTTTGCTAAAACTTTATGTATTTGATGACCCATAACTTCGTCCACCTCATTGCTTTGTGTACATTTCCTGTTCATCTGTATCTAATCTGGGAACAGGGGCTGTTTGTCCCCGATTACACGGCATCATTACCATGTACATAATGAAAACAATAATCAGAATTTCCTATTTAGATCTGTTCAGGATGCCAAGACCCACTCCCAGAATTCTTCTTCCTTGAAGAGAGTTTTCCGGGGTGCTGACCCATCAGAACCATTGTTCTGGATTTGAGTGTGGTGTGGCAAATAACCACAACAATGATAAAACAAGGGCAACAAAAGGGAAAAAAATAGCCTCCAGGAGCAATGAATTCACCATGCAGGCACCAAGCCCCAGTGATAACCCTGGAGGCAAAAAAAAAAAAAAAAAGATATACATATGACCCACAGATATATAAAAATGAGCTCCACATCACTTATTAGAGAAATGGGGGTCAGGCAGTTGCATACCTGCTTAAGTGTACACATTACAGTGCACAAGGACCTGAGTTCAAGCCCCTGGTCCCCACTTGCAGGGAGAAAGCTTCACAAGTGGTGAAGCAGGGTTGCAGGTGTCTCTGTCTCTTTCCCTTTCTATCTCCCCTCCCCTCTCAATTTCTGTCTTTATCCAATAATGAATAAATAAAAGATTTTAAAAAAAGAAACAGAGAAATACAAATCACATCTGTGACAAGGACTCAGATCAATACAAGAAATAACACTTGGTGAAGATACAGAGAGAAAGGAACTCTGAAACATTTAGTGGGCATGCAAACTGATAAAGCCCCTGTGGAAAACAGTTTGAAGTATACTTAAACAAATAGACATGGAAATACCCTATGACTCAGTATCACTCCTATCGCACTCTGTCATTTCACGAACATCTCATAAAAACTGCAGCAAAGGTGGGCACGAGGAATCACATCATTGCAAGACTGGCCAGCTCCTCATGGGGCGCGAGCGCTTCCACACTATGATCATCATCTCTGGCATTATGCTATTCCACTGCAGAATACTGTGCCCCAGTATGGTTCCGTAGCCCCCATGTCCACTTGGTCGATTCCAAATTATATTCCTCCATGAGGATAATTTCTGGAACCATCCATTCCACCCCGGTTCCATGGCTGCCAGTTCTTAGCAACATCGCCCCGCCAGATATTCGTCGGGATGCGGCATCATCTAAGTTCATTTCCCACGTCTACGCTCGACCGGACCTGCCAATATACGCGGATATCTTCGCCCACCCTGTTCAACGTTTGACGTCTCGTCACCCAATCTGGTCCCCTATACCTACACTGAACTTCTCTGTTCCAGTCTCTTGGAAACAGAGCTGGCAGTCAGCTGAGGTAAAGAACAAACACCTCATCACAGACCCCTGCAAGCGTCAACCCGGCTTTGACCTAGCACGTTATGATTGGGCCCTCCTCAATCGCTATCGAACAGGCCATGGCCAGTGCGCCGCTATGTTCCATCGCTGGGGAGCCAGAGATGACCCGAACTGCCCCTGCGGCTACAGACAGACTATGACCCACGTAGTCAACGACTGCCACCTCTCCAGATTCAAAGGAGGTCTCGAAACTTTACATCAGGCTCAACCTGACGCTGTTGACTGGCTATGGAAGAAGGGCAAACGCTAGAAGAAGAAGAACTCCTAGGCACATACTCAAAGCACAGAGGAGCACACATTTGAAGAGATAATATGCTCCCCTGTTTTTATAGCTACATTATTCATAATTCCCAAAGCATGGAAACAACCTAAATGCTTGGACAGGGGTAGACAGCATAATGGTTATTCAAAGAGACTCTCATGCCTGAGGGCTCCAAAGTCCCAGGTTCAGTCCCTCATACCACCACCACAAGCCAGAGGTGAGCAGTGCTGGCAAAAGAAAACAAGCAAGCAAACAAACAAACAAAAAAACAAAATGGTAGGGGGGGGTTCAGGTCCTGGAACATGATGGCAGAGGAGGACCTAGTAGGGGCTGAACGGAAATGTGTAAAACTGAGAAATGTTACACATGTAAAAACTTTTATTATTTATTTATTTATTTTATTTTGCTCAGCTCTGGCTTATGGTGGTGCAGGGGAGAAACTATTGTATTTTACTGTTGACTATAAGCCATTACTCCCCCAATAAATTACAAAAAAAAATCTAAATGCTCAATGACAGGTGATTGGATAAAGAAATTGTGGGATATATGCATAGTGGAGCACTACATTGAAATTAAAAAAGATGGGATTGTATTATTTGGAACAAAAGGGATGGAATTGGAGGTGAAATTAGTAAAGAGGTAAAAGACAACTATTGGATGGCTTCACTCATATGTGGGATACAGGTAACTAAAGCAAAGAAACTTGCAAAGAAGGAAAAGAAAGGGCAAAGAGGGTAACTAGACTGTCTCATTTGAGAAATAAGGTGGTAGGTGGGGCCACAGAACTTTTGCAGGGGCTGTGGTGATTTGCATGCACCAAATGTGGGTATGAAAATACTCCTGAAATATAATTCTATAAAACAATGCTAAAATACTAGTTTAAAAAAATCAAAATAAAAGGGAAACAAGCAAAAACATCACCTTTTATTATACTGACAGATAAGCACAATTTAATTAATTAATTAATTTTTTGCCTCCAGGATCATCTCTGGGGTTTGGTGCCTGCTCTATGAATCCACTGCTCCTGGAGGCCATTTTCCCCATTTTGTTGCCCTTGTTGTTATTGTTGCTGTAGTTATTGCTATTGTTGTCATTGCTGCTGTTGTTGTTGGATAGGACAGAGAGAAATGGAGAGAGGAAGGGAAGACAGAGAGGGGGAGAGAAAGATAGACACCTGCAGACCTGCTACAACGCTTATGAAGCAATTCCCCTGAAGATGGGGAGCCAGGGGCTGGAACTAGGATCCTTACAGCAGTCCTTGCGCTTCGCGCCATGTGTGCTTAATCTGCTGTGCTACCGCCCAGCCACCATAAGCACAATTTTAAACCATAATTGATGATGACTGAATGGAAAAAAAGTAAATTACTTAGAAGAAAGTCAAATTTATCTGTGTTGGGCACTGAATCTTAGTAATCAGAATCACCAGGTACCACAGAAGGGTTGATTGGAAATCAGACTTGGCAGAACCTAGCCCCACAAACCCATTGAGAGACAGCTATCCCTACCTGATGAAGATAGTTTTTTTTCCCCCTTTTCCTTTGAAAAAAAGAAAAAGGGAACAACAGAGGGTCAAGCAGAATATCAAGTACAAAGGTTGATTTATTGACAAAACAGGCTAAACTATGCTCATTGAACTGTGACTTAAAAGTCCCTTTTACTTGAGTTCCAGAAATCCAGCTGTCATGTTTATATCCCTCATCTCCTCAACTTGCCTTATTCCCCACTCCACCAAAAAAAAAAAAAAAAAAGGTATTTGAAGTTGTTTTTATTTCTGATATAGAGAGGTAGGGAAGGTGAAAGAGAACACAGAACCAAATATTCCGTTAATGTGACTGGGGTCAGGCTTGAACCTGAGTCATGCACATAGCAAAGCAGCACACTATCCAAGTGAGCTATCTTGATGACCTGGAAGGATTATTTTCTGAAGAATCACATATCCTAGAAAAATATTAGAACTCTCTGATAAAATTAGGTGACCATTTTCTCATACAAAGATCACAGATAATTAGGATGTAAGGGTGATCTGGCTGTGACATCTGTCACCCCATTGATTGCCAGGATTGACTCAGTTGCTAGGGCTGGCTAGGTGGGTGTTCTCTTCTGCCTTCACCACTCCGTGTGTGTTCTTCCCAAAGTGGTGTGCTTGGATGAAGAGTTTAGCATTTCCCCAGCAGAGACAGACCAATCTTTGGTCAAGGGTATACGGGTAGCTGTGCTCCCCTGCTAGAGGCTCCAAATTAGCTCTGAAAGTTCCCAGATACTTAAATCCATCTCTAAAACATTAAAAAAAATCAATTTATTTACTGGATAGAGAAAGAGAAATTGAGAAGGAAATTGAGAGGAGGCACTGTAGCATTGTTTCATCACTCATGAAGCTACCTTCCCCTTAGCTGGTAGGGACCAGGGGCTTGAACCCATGCTTTTCTGTACTGGCAAGTGTGCACTCAACCAGGTGTGCCATCACCCAGTCTCCCAAATAATCCATTTTTAAATGTTTCATTTAAAATATAGATTTGAGGGGCAGGGGTTGATAGCATAATTGTTATGCAAACAGGCTGCCAAGTCTGAGGTTCCAAAGTCCCAGGTTCAATCCCCTGCGCCACCATAAATCAGAGCTGATCGGTGCTCTAATAAAAAAGAAATATATATATATATATTTGAGGCTGGCAAGATAGTTCACCTGGCTAGTGTGCCTGATTTACCATGTGCATGACCCAGGCTGGAGCTCAGCTTCACCAAACTGGAGGATTATTTGGTGCTGCGGTGTCTTTCCCTCTCACTGTGTCTCTGGAAAAAGTTGACCTGGAGTGGTGAAACCCAGGTGAAATAACAACAGAGAGTGGAGTCACCACATACCCTAACTTTAAATTACAAATGCAGAATCAGGGGCCAGAGTTTTCTTTTTAATTTTTCTCATGACAATATTGGTTTACAAAGCTGTCTTAGGGTACAATCTCACACTTCTTCCTTACTTCCTCATGTATGTTAACACATCACACCCATCACCTTTTGTTGTAGCGGTCTGGTGTCGGGCTGCACCGCGGAGAAGAGAGTGGACGTCCAGAGCAAAGGGGTACACAAATCTTTATTATAGGATGGGGGGGGGGTTGGTTCAGACCACGTGGAGCCAGCGGGCAATGGCCGCCCCCACTACCTGACCACAGGGAGAGAGAAGGGGGCAAGATCTGAGAGAGGGGGAGCTGAGAGCCCAGAAAGAGGGGGGGGGTGAGGGGGCTTTTTATTGAGCGACAACCAGGGGTGACGTGTGGGGCCAGGATTGGTTGAAGGGGGCACTGCTAGGATTTTGCGGGGCGTAGTAAAACCTGGGGGCGGAGACTGCATCAGAATAATTCCTCAGCAACATCTCCTTCTATCTCTTTATATCTAAATGGACACAGTAAAGAAAAATGGAATGGAGCAGGCTTAAATGTTTTTAAGGAATGCCGTGCTCAGGTGGTAAGATGTAGGACTTTCTGTGGAGGAGGGAAGGCTTAAATGGCTGCCAACCTTGTGAGATTTATGCGTCCTCCTGTGCTCAACCCTTCAACCAGTCCTGGCCCCACACATCACCCCTGGTTGTCGCTCAATAAAAAGCCCCCTCACCCCCCCCCCCCCGGGCTCTCAGCTCCCCCTCTCTCAGATCTCTCCCCGTGGTCAGGTAGTGGGGACGGCCATTGGCGGCTGGCTCCACGTGGTCTGAACCAACCCCCCATCCTATAATAAAGATTTGTGTACCCCTTTGCTCTGGACGTCCACTCTCTTCTCCGCGGTGCAGCCCGACACCAGACCGCTACAACATCTGGCGCCCAACGTGGGGCACGAACCCACGACCCTGAGATTAAGAGTCTCATGCTCTACTGACTGAGCTAGCTGGGCTGGCTGACCAGGTGAACACAGTGTATTAGACACAGGGCCCAGCTTTGAGGCCCCAGTGCCAATGTGGAGTCCCATGGAGGGTGGGCAGGGCTGTGGGGTGTCTCCTCTCTCAGCACCCTGCACAGCACCCAGGGAGCGTGGAACACAATGGGCGCCAGATGTTGTAGCGGTCTGGTGTCGGGCTGCCCCGCGGAGAAGAGAGTGGACGTCCAGAGCAAAGGGGTACACAAATCTTTATTATAGGATGGGGGGGTTGGTTCAGACCACGTGGAGCCAGCCGGCAATGGCCGTCCCCACTACCTGACCACGGGGAGAGATCTGAGAGAGGGGGAGCTGAGAGCCCAGAGAGGGGGGGGTGAGGGGGCTTTTTATTGAGCGACAACCAGGGGTGACGTGTGGGGCCAGGATTGGTTGAAGGGGGCACTGCTAGGATTTTGCGGGGTGTAGTAAAACCTGGGGGCGGGGACTGCATCAGAATAATTCCTCAGCAACAACCACCAAAGCACCAGTGCATCCCCCACACCAATCATTACCCCTCCCCAACCCCACTGTGTTCTGTTGTCCAAGGATTTGTTTTGTTTTACCCATTTGTTTACTTGCTTTGTTTCTCTACGTCCCACTTACAACTTAGTTCATCTGGTGTTTGTCCTTTTGAGTTGTTTTACTTACAATTCATGGTTTTGCAAAGTGCAAGTCTTCATCTTTTCTCATAGCTGAGTACTCTGTTGTGTACACACAACTTTTTGTATTAGTGATTTATGAGCTTTACAAAATTGTAAGATTTCAGGAGTATAATTTCATGTTTATACATAGTATGTATAAGTCACCACACTTTCCCTTAACCCAGTCCAAGAGATTATCTTTTAGTTTTTGCCAGTTCATTTGTTTTAGTCACCTATATTGCACATAAGAGCAAAACCAATACCTAAAGAAGTTGGATATATATATTCAATGGTACATTACAATAAAAGAGATGAGATTGTATCACTTGGAACAAAATAGATGGAATAGGAGGTGATTATGTTAAGTGAAATAAAGAGGCTAAGGACATATATTACAATTTATTTTTTTCTTTTTCTTGCCACCAATATTATCTTGGGGCTCTGTGCCTACAGGACACTGCCACCATTGCCAGGGACCATTTCCCACCTTTCTTTCTTCCTTTCTTTCTTTCTTTCTTTCTTTCTTTCTTTCTTTCTTTCTTTCTTTCTTTCTTTCTGTCTTTTTTGCTGGTAGAGACAGTGAGAAATAGGTAGAGAGGAGAGGCAAAACTTGTAGCACTGCCCTAATGCTTGTGAAGCTTTCTCCACTCCACATAGGGACCAACAGCTTGAATCTAGGTCCTTGTGCATGGCAAATGGTGCATTTTACTCAAAATACCATCTGCCACCATCACCTCTTTCTTAGTTCACTAGTTTGGGGCTCTTGAGTTAATTCTATAGCATGGCTATTGTAAATAGCATTGCAATGAACACAAGTGTGTGCATATCTTTTCAGCAAAGTATTTTTGCACTCTTTGGATATAGACGAGTGGAGTTGCTGGATTATAGGGTAGAGCTGTTTTTAATTTTCTGATAAATCTCCATATTGTTTTCCCTAAGGGTAGCACAATTTACATCCCACCAACAGGGATTCCTTTTCTCCCATATCTTTTACCAACACTTATTTCTGACCTTTTTGACAGAGGCCATTTTCACAGGTATGAGGTGATATTTCATTATTTTGATTTACATTTCCCTAAAAATGACAGAAAACATTATTTCATGTTCCTGTTGGTCACCTGTATGTCTAGTTGGGTAATGTCTGTCTGTCTAGCTCTTCTCCCAGTTTTTGATGAGATTTTTTTTTTTGTTACTGAGGTTTCTTTTTTTGTTTTTTTAAAGATTTTATTTATTTATGAGAAAGCACATGTTTCGGGGTGTCTCCCTCCTTCTCCAGCATGGTGTCCTCCAGGGGAAAGGTAACAGGCTGGTTCTTTCTCGCTCACGACAGGGGTGACACGAAGTAAAAGACACCAGGGGACTCTTAGCGTGAATCTAGAATCTGAGTCCTTAGAGTCCCAGAATCCTAGAGTCCATTTATTAGCAAAGTGGACATGAGTTAAATAGAAAAGCAATGAAGTTATTGTTGAAATATGACAGAAATTACAGGTTTCTTAACAGTCAGCATGCCCCTAAGTTAGGGGGCTGGTATGACAGGAATTGATGAGATATAAGACAGTTATTCTCCATAACACAAGCAACTTAATTATCCAAAGGTATTTGAGAGAAGCATAGGGGTTAAACCCGTAGGGTGAGACAGAAAGATGGATATCAAAAGGCCATATAGTTTGGCATTTCTCTTGTCTGGGGTCTGAGGTGTGTGATGAAGTGTGTGATAAGGTGTGTTCTTCTGTGATCAGAAGGTGACTTTGAATGAGTGAATCTGTGGCCATGTGGCCTGCAGTTAATGGAGGGAAGTACTGGGGTATCTGTGGGCCTGAGAGTCAAGAAGGAAAGAACCAAGTCTGAGTTTCCCCCCTTATGCTCACCTCGGTTGAGAGAGACTTACCAAGAGGTTATCTTCTCAGACCTCCATCCAAAGATGGGGGTGGTTCTCCCTAAGCTCTATCAGGCTCACACATGTTCCCAACAACCATGTGCTGCACCACCTCCTGGACCACGGATTTTATTTATTTATTTATTTTCTGTTTTGTTGCCCTTGTATTACTGTTGTGGTTATTGATGTCATCATTGTTGGACAGGATAGAGAGAAATGGGGAGAGGAGGGGAAGACAGAGAGGGAGAGAGAAAGACAGACACCTGCAGACCTGCTTCAAGGCTTGTGAAGCAACTCCAATGTAGGTGGGGAGCTTTGGGCTTGAACCCGGATCCTTATGCCAGTCCTTGTGCTTAGCACCATGTGCGCTTAACCCACTGCGCTACCTACCACCCAACCCCCTCGGACCATGGGTTTATGTGTTCTTTATAGAACTTAGATATTAGTCCTCTGTTGGACACTGTGCTGTGCATTTTCTCCTATTTGGTAGGATGTCTTTTAGTTTTACAGATGGTTTCTTTGCTGTGTAAAAAACCTTTTTAGTTTGTGGTTTGGAAGGTGGCGCAGTGATAAAGCTTTGGACTCTTAAGCATGAGGTCCCGAGTTTGATCCCCGGCAGCACATGTGCTAGAGTGATGTCTGCTTCTTTCTCTCTCCTCCTATCTTTCTCATAAATAAATAAAATCTTAAAATAAATTAAAAAAATCCTTTTTAGTTTGATGTAATCTAGTATGTTTACTTCTACTTTCATTTCCTTTGCTGTTGGAAGCAAGTCATCAAGACACTTTTGGAGTGTTTTCCCTATATTTTCTTCTGTAGTTTATGATTCACCCAACATCCATGTCTTTAACCTGTTTTTCAGTTAACTTTTGTGCCTGGTAAGAGATAGTGTGAATTAAGTTTCCTTCTTTCACACAGAGCTATTCAATTTCCCTCACACCATTTCTTGAAAAGACTTTGACTGACTATATATGCGAAGATCTGTTTCAAGGCTCTTGATCATATTCCAGCCACCTATGCCTTTTACTCTGATTCCATTACCACACTCTTCTTCTTCTTCTTTAAGAGATATTTATTTACTAGAGACAGTTGGAATTTTTAAAAAATAGATTTTATTTCCTTTTGTTGCCCTTGTTTTATTGTTGTAGTTATTATTGTTGTTGTTATTGATGTCATCGTTGTTGGATAGGACAGAGAGATGGAGAGGGGAGGGGAAGACAGAGAGGGTGAGAGAAAGACACCTGCAGACCTGCTTCACCGCCTGTAAAGCGACTCCTCTGCAGGTGGGGAGCCAGGGGCTCGAACTGGGAGCCTTAGGCCAGTCCTTGAGTTTTGTGCCACCTGCACTTAACCCGCTGCGATACTGCTCAACTCCCAACAGTCGGAAATTGACAGGGAAAGGAGAGATACAGAGGAAAAGAGACAGGAAGACATCTACAGCACTGCTTCACCACTTGCAAAGCTTTCCCCCGCGGGTGGGGACTCGGGGCTCAAACCTGGATCCTTGAGCATTGTAACATGCTCACTCAGGCGCACCATCACCTGATTCCCCCACCTTTTTTTTTTTTTTTTTTTTAGTTGTAGCTTTGAAGTATAGTTTGAATTTAGAGAGTATGGTGCCTCCATTTTATTTTATTTTATTTTATTTTATTTTATTTTATTGGGGAAAGCATTACTGGGGCTTCATGGTTCTGGGCAAGCTTTTTCAGAAAGAGACAGAGGGAGGGGTTCTACTAAGTGAGCTCTCTTCTGGAGGCTCAAACTGGGATCCTTATGCCAGTCCTTGCGCTTTGCTGCCATGTACGCTTAACCTGCTGCATTACCACCCAGACCCCCCAACATGCTTTTTATAATTCTGTTTTCACTAAAACATTTTTTAGAGTTTATAGTAACATACACAATAAAGAAATTAAGTAGAAACACTGCTCCCTCTTTTTTTAAATTATTAACACATTTAAAATGAAGAATGAATAAAACTATTTCTGAGTCAAAAATATTTAATAATATCAGATAAAAACATTGAATGTGACAGCTTTACACAATTCATTCCACATATTGCATAATGTGAAAGTGTAGAACAATTTAGGAAAGAAATGAGTAAGCTGGTTTGTAAAAGATGTACTGACCACCTAAGAGCAATGATACAAGATTGCATATATTTACCTCAAATTATTATAAAATTTTTAGAGACAATTAGGTCAAATATCTCTGATATGTCCTGCTAAGGAAAAGAAAGCATGTAACTTTTTAATCCATATGAATGTATGTAACTATTGATGCTATTCTAGTGATTTAGAAATTTGCTATAAGGAGTTTTACCTTTCTCAACTCTTTGCTCTTATGATGATAGGATTTTATTTAACAATGAGAACTGAGGAGAAGTAATCATTTTTTTTATCTTCTAAAAAACAATGATATTAATAATGGGTGATAAGCATTTATGAAATTTAGTGAGTGCATGTATGTCTTAGTCACCTGGCTTGCTTTTAAAATGAAATACATTTGGCACTAAATGGAACGAAAGTTATGTGATAATAAGTTGCTCCATTAGAGCTGCCTGTCCTGACTTAAAATCCATGCTACTTCTTAGTTCTTGACTCAGCAGAAATAAGCAGACCTAACTACATAGCATTTCTAGGATGTACGAAAATAGAATGTAGAGTTAAGATGAGGCTGCTATAGTCATGAGCCAATCCCCCACTCTGTAATCTTCATTAGAAATGTAAAATCTTTCAAGAATTCCTATTTCCCCCAAATGCTTATACTTTTAAAAGTTTTCTTATTAGATGTTGGTTATTTGGGTTGGTAAAATATGGTATTTAAATTAAGGAAACTTAATAAAAAAACAACAACAACTATTTGCATAAAATAAAATCCCTTAAAAAAAAACAAAAAATTTGGAACCAAACCCATGAACAAAGCACTGGTGGCCATATTAAGTCTCTGATGAGTCTTTAAAAATCGCTCACTTTTCAAGTTTCAAGGGTTTCTTCATTTGCTCCACAAGTATCAACGACACAAATTAAGCAGCTTGTAACTGGAAAAGCTCGGACTTTGGAATTGGCCACCCACTTGTCTGTTTCAGTATTATATTCAAGGATGTGTCCTAGTCGACCTACACCCTGAAAACCAGCCAAGACATAAACTATAGAGCCAACTGCTGCACACTTCACTGTTACTCCCTTCCATGGCATTGGTGAGACCATCTTCCATTCGTTTAATTTAATATCATAATATTCCACATTGTCCAGACCACCTGCAATAGAATATGAACAAATCAACAATTCATATGTATGTATTTGTTGGCAAAGTCATGATGCATTTTTACATAGAAAAACATAAAAGGGCAGGGTTAGATAGCATAATTGTTGTACAAAGAGATTCTTAGACCTAAGCTTTGAAGTCCTAGGTTCAATAATCCCCTGTTCCATCATATGCCAGAGCTGATCAGTACTCTGGTAAAAAAAAAAAAAAAAAGAAAGGAAGAAAGAAAAAAATACATTTCATTACTTTTCTGACAACCCAATATTTAGCATGGAGACAGAGAGAAATTGAGAGGAGAGAGAGAGATAGGAAGGGAGAGACACCTGCAGTACTCCTTCATCACTCAATGAAGCTTCCCCACTGCAGGTAGGGACCAGGGGATTGAATCTGGCTCCTTATGCACTGTAATGTGTGTGCTCAATGAGGTGTGTCATTGCCCAACTCCTATGTTAACAGTTTTAAGAAGCTCTTAAAGGAATACTTCTTGTATTTTTCCAACATGAAACACTTCAAACATATAGAAGAGTTTTAAGAATTTTATAAAGAACGACTACATACATTTCTACCATGTAAGTTCTTACTCTTACTTTCAAGATATTTATGTTATATAAGATAGTGAGATAAACAAGAAATCAGAGTACTGCTCTGGAAAATGGGGTGCCAGGAATTGAATCCAGGGCTTCACAGCATGCAAGTCCTGCACGTCACCTCTGAACCATCTCCCTAGCCACCTTATTCTTACTTTTTTTTTTTTTTTTCCCACAGCACTGCTCAACTCTGGCTTATGGTGGTCTGGGGGACTGAACCTGAGACTTTGGAGCCCAGGCATGAGAGTCTCTTTGCACAACCATGATGCTATCTTCCCCTTGTTCTTACTTTAAGACGATGGAAATGTAACATAATTCTAAATTGTTATTTTAAAATGACTATGCTAAAATAACAATTTTACATAACAGTTTACATAATTAAAATGTTCTCCTTCTTATTATTTTAACTGACCCCATGGTTACTGCTGGGGCTTGGTGCTGGCACTACAAATCTACCACTCCCCGAGGCCATGTTATTCCTTTTTTATTTATTTTTTTCATTTCTATTTTTATTAGATAGGACAGAGAGAAATTGAGAGGGGAGGGGAGACATAAAGTGGGACAGAGACAATGCTTTACCATTCATGAAGCATTAGCCTTGCAGGTAGGGAGTGGGGGCTCAAACCCAGGTCCTTGTGCATAGTAATGAGTGTGCTCAACTGGGTGTGCCACTGCCCAGTCCAGTTTTTTTTGTTCTGAATTCTTTCTGTTCTTAAGCAAGGCAGTGGTATATCCAGTAGAGCTCACACATTACCATGTGTGAAGATTGGGGTCTAAGATTTTGGTCCCTACCTGCTGTGGGGAAGTTTCATTAGCAGTGGAAGAACACTGCAGGTCTCTTATCTCTCCCTCTCTCTTTTAATTTGTATTATCTTTAAAAAAAATTTTTTTTAGTATTTATTTATTTTCCCTTTTGTTGCCCTTGTTGTTTTTTTATTGTAGTAGTATTTATTATTGTTGTTACTGCTATCGTCATTGTTGAATAGGACAGAGAGAAATGGAGAAAGGAGGGAGAGAGAGAGAGGGGGAGAGAAAGATAGACACCTGCAGACCTGCTTCATTGACTGTGAAGCGACTCCCCTGCAGGTGGGGAGCCGGGGACTAGAACCTGGATCTTCACACCGGTCCTTGTGCTTTGTGCCACATGTGCTTAACCTGCTGTTCTACCACCCAACTCCCCATTTATATTGTCTTTATTTATTGGTTGGATAGAGACAGCCTGAAACTGAGAAGATAGGTGATGAGAGGGAGAGAGACACCTGTAGCCCTGCTTCACCACTCGCAAAGCTTTCCCCCTATAGGTGGAGACCAGGGGCTCAAACCTGGGTCCTTGAGCTTTGTAACATTGTGCACTCAACCAGCTGTGCCACCACCTGACCCCAGTGAAGGTGTCTCTCTCTGTCTCTTTTTCTTTCCCCCTCCCTCAGAAATAGTCTTGTGGCAATAGATAAATAAACCAAATCAGTGGATTTCTCTTCTGATGAATTTGGATTAGAGTTATTAAAATGTTCCTTTTCTTCCCCCTCCCCCATTCTGCCATTTATCTTCCAGTATTTTATGAAAATCAGCAACGAATAAAAACAGGGAAAGAAATTATTATTATTTGCCTCCAGGATTATCAATGGGGCTTGGTGCCTGTGCTATGAATCCATTGCTCCTAGAGGCCATTTTTTCCCATTTTTGTTGCCTTTGTTGTTATTGCTATTGGACAGGGCAGAGAGCAATTGAGAGAGGAGGGGAAGACAGAGATGGAGACAGAAAGAAACCTGCAGACCTGCTTCACCACCTGTGAAGCAACTTCCCTGCAGGTGGGGAGCCAGGGTCTCGAACCGAGATCCTTGCTCTGGTCCTTGCGTTCGCGCCATTTGTGCTTACCCCGCTGCACTACCGCCCAGCCCCAGCAATAATTTCTGGAAAAGAAATTATTATATTTAATTACTTAGACAAAATTTGAGGACTAGATAGTCGAGATTCTCAATTTTTTTTTTTTTTAAGATTTTATTTTTTATGATGTAGGAGAGAGAACCAGAGTATCACTGTGGCACATGCAACGCTGGAGATCAAACTTGGAATCTCATGTTTACAAGTCCAGTGCTAATCCATAGTTCTACATCCCAGGCTGCCAGACTCTCAGTTTTCTAAAGCAATTAGCTAAAACTGTTAGCATAACTTTTTTTTTAAGGCTAAAAAGGTCAAATGTATTCATCTAAAAAATAACCTAATTTTCATGCAACATTTAAAAATGTTCATGGGGCTGGGTGGTGGCACACCTAAAAGAGCGCACATACTACAATGTGTAAGGACCTGGGTTCAAGTCTTTGCTCCCCACCTGCAGTGAGGAAGCTTCATGGTGAAGTGTTGCTTCAGGAATCTCTTTCTTTCTCTCTCCTCCATTTTCTTTCTTTCCTCTCCCTGTCCATTTTCTCCCTTATCTCTCAATTTCTAGCCAATAAATAAGCAAAGATGAAAAAAAAATGTTCAGAATATGTTGCTATTCAGAGCCTGGAAAAACAGTTCTACAACATATTTAAAGTGCTATAGATATCTTTTTTTAAAAATATTTATTTATTTTATTTATTCCCTTTTGTTGCCCTTGTTGTTTTATTGTTGTAGTTATTATTGTTGTCATCGTTGTTGGATAGGACAGAGAGAAATGGAGAGAGGAGGGGAAGACAGAGAGGAGGAGAGAAAGATAGACACCTGCAGACCTGCTTCACCGCCTGTGAAGCGACTCCCCTGCAGGTGGGGAGCCGGGGTTCGAACCGGGATCTTTATGCTGGTCCTTGTGCTTTGCGCCACCTGCGCTTAACCCGCTGCGCTACAGCCTGACTCCCTACAGATACCTTTTTAAAACTTCAGATGTTTCTGTCACTCAATAGTTCCTAAGTTAGTGTGATACTATTTCCCAGGGGGTATAGAAAATGTACAGGAGTCATTTAAAATGGTCAAAAAGAGGCCATTATCCACACTTAATGGACAGAGATGTTAAGCATTTTAAAACATGTTTTAATAAAATATGTTGCTAGGTCCTATAGATGGCTATAATGATGTAAGTGATAAATGCTTGTATCTAGATTTTAAGAAATGCTTCAAAAATCTCAAGATTAGGAAATATCAGCAAACTCATTGGCTAATCTGAACAGTAAATTAGTATCACTTACCTAAACCATTCTGACCACCCACAGCAAATATTTTGTCTTTCACAAATACCAATCCATGATTCTTCCTGGGTTCAATCATTGGACACAGGTCAGTCCATCTGAAAAAGTAGACTTAATTAGTGTATGTGTTCACAGATAGTAAAATGGGCTGTTAGAATAGTTAAGAGGAGAGGCCTGTGCTGACTGCTTACTTACTACTCAAATTGGTGCATGTACACACAAGATGCACAGACACAAATTCAATGTCTGGAAGGCTAAAAAAGGAAATGTTAACAATAGTTTTGGGTAATTTTACATGTGGGGCAAGAAAATTTAATATTTTCAAATGTGATAGAATATAAGCAAGAAAGGATATTTACTAGTGATGGAAGAGTGCTGCAGGCATACTTCTTTTGTTTCTTTCCCTATCGTTCTGTTTCTCACATTCTAACAAAAAGGAAGAAAACAAACAAACCCAGCTACCATCAGGAATAGTGGAGCTGTGCAGGCACTGAGCCTCCAGTGATTTGCTGGAGGCAAATAATACACAAAAAGAAAGAGGAGGGATACTAATTCACAGGTAGCAGCGTCTTATACATACTCACTACTATGTTTTGTTATTTTTCTTTCTGTAAGGGCAAACTTCTGCATATACATATATACAATTGACTTTTTTTTTTTTTTTTTTTAATACCAGAGCACTGCTCAGTTCTGGCTTCTGGTGGTATGGAAGATTGAACTGGGACTTGGGAGCCTCAGGCATGAGAGTCTGTTATTATTATTTTATCATCATATGAGAGTCTGCATAAGCATTATGCTATCTCCCCCACTCTTTTTTTAAAACATTTATTTATTTATTCCCTTTTGTTGCCCTTGTTGTTTTATTGTTGCAGTTATTGTTGATATCGTCGTTGTCGGATAGGACAGAGAAAAATGGAGAGAGGAGGGAATGACAGAGAGGGGGAGAGAAAGACACCTGCAGACCTGCTTCACCGCTTGTGAAGCGACCCCCCTGCAGGTGGGAAGCCGGGGGTTCGAACTGGGATCCTTCCACTGGTTCTTGTGCTTTGCACCACTTGTGCTTAACCTACTGCGCTACCGTCCAATCCCCCCACTCTTTAATTAATCACTGAGATTCCACCACTCTGGGCTCACTTTTTCAGATAGAAGAGACAGAAGCAGAAACAAAGTCTACAGCCCCAAAGCCTCCCCTAGTATGGTAGGAACTGGGCTTAGCCTTGGGTTGCATATAATACATTGCAGTCACATTTATTTATTTATTTAGTATTTATTTATTTCCTTTTGTTGCCCTTGTTGTTTTAATGTTGTTGTTATTGATGTCGTCGTTGTTGGATAGGACAGAGAGAAATGGAGAGAGGAGGGGAAGACAGAGAGGGGGAGAGAAAGATAGACACCTGCAGACATGCTTCACCGCCTATGAAGCGACTCCCCTGCAAGTGGGGAGCTGGGGGCTCGAACCCAGATCCTTACTCTGATCCTTGCGCTTCAGGTGCAGTCACCTTTCTAGGTGAGCTATCTCACCAGCCAACAAGTGACATCTGTGACTGTGAAGGTAGTAACGTCAGACAGTTTTGTGCTCTTAACAGCCAATATCAACCTAAAGACACCAAAGAACAACAGGAGGGAAATGTAGCATAAGTGTAACTCTCTAGCATGGTTTTATATGCATCTACATCTATGGTCATATATTGTATGTATCCTTCTCCTTAAAACAATTTGATAGATCTAACTTTTGAAAACAGTTATGGCATAGTGATTACAAGTGAAATAACAATTTTTCTTTGTTGTATGTGTACCTATTTTTGGTTTTTGCTGGGCTTTCACCTCTCTAGGCTGACTTTTCCAAATGTGAAGAAACAGAGAAGTGGTGAGGGAGAAAGGCATTATTGTACCAAAGCGTTTCCTAGTGCCGTGGGGTTGGGGCTCAAACTTGGGCTGTATGCAAGGCAAGAGCATGGGTGAGCAGCCTCTCTGGGCCTGTTTTTGTTTTAAAAAAGGTTTGACAGTCACCACTCATTTTCAGCAGGTGAGGTGGCAACACTGCTTCTGTTTTGTTTTTTTTTTGGATTAATATACATGCTTATCCAGGTGACAAGGCCAGGACATGGGATGAGGTGGGGCCAGTAGGCAGCCTTTACTGCCTCTCCAAGAAGTAAGCTTCACAAAGCGAGCTGTGGAAATGCACCTGACATAGAACCCAGCTTTGGAAAACTGCAATTTCTATATCCCTGTTCTTTTCCAGGTATAAAGAGATTGCATTCTTATGTTTAACTGTCTTCTGAAAGTTCAGAATGAAGAAGTCTCACAAAGCACATGTCCTTTTATAATTCACATGCAAAGTGTGTACTAAGTCTGTTTTCTCTAACTTGATATTTACTGTTAGGTAGCCCTTCCTTAAGTTCTGAATGTACAAACTGTGCCCTACTAAACCTAATTTCTTTTTTTTTAGTTTTTTGTTTTATACTTTTAATATATTTTTATAATCTTATAAAGTATACGATTATAAGATAATAAGGATATAGTTCCACACCACTCCCACCACTAAAGTTCTGTGCCCTCACCTCCCCTCACCTCAACAGTAAACAAAACACCTTTTCCTCCCAAGGTCATAGTTATGGGCTGAAAAATATATAAATATGTATGTATGCACACACTTTTTCTTTTTCAAGTTCATGTGTTTTGCCTAATCACAACTTTTAGCCACCAATTAAAAACATTCCAGTTCAAGACACCTGAGAATTAATCAGTATTGGGAAGTACTATTCCTATAAATATAGAAGAACCCGGATGAACAGATAATTTTTTTTTTCTTTTTGCCTCCAGGGTTATTGCTCGGGCTCGGTGCCTGCACTACGAATCCACTGCTCCAGGAGGCTCATTTTTTCCCCTTTTGTTGCCCTTGTTGTGTTATCATTGTTGTGGTTATTATTATTGTTGTTACTGATGTCCTTGTTGTTGGATAGGACAGAGAGAAATGGAGAGAGGAAGTGAAGACGGGGGGGGGGGGAAGATAGACACCTGCAGACCTGCTTCACCACTTGTGAAGCGACCTCCCTGCAGGTGGGGAACTGGGGCTTGAACCAGGATCCTTATGCTGGTCCTTGCTCTTCATGCCATGTGCACTTAACCCACTGAGCTAGCACCTGACCCCCCCCCATAATATATTTTTAAGAAGGGAATCATAATATATAATTTACTTTTCATTTTGAGAGCTAGAGAATTGAATGTATATTCTTTTTTTTTTTTTTTTAACCAGAGCACTGTTAAGCTCTGGCTTATGGTGGTGTGGCGGACTGAACCTAGAACTCTGGAGCCTCAGGCATGAGAGTCTGTTTGCATAACCATTATGCTATCTACCCTCAGCCTGAATGTATATTCTTAATACAAGTTATAATTTCTCTGATGTTCCCTCTGCCCTTTGACATTTCATGAGTTTATAGAGCATAATTAACTGTGAAGGCTTTTTTAATTTTTCCCCATTGCCTGGAGAGGGGGAGAGGTCCATGAGAGGGATGCAGACAGGGAATAGAGCAGGCCAGACACTCTCTCAAGTGTTATCTCACTAGGCCCTATGAAATCTTAAATTGATACATACGTTTCAGTGGCAGGATCATAAACTTCACAGGAATTCAGCACTCTCCCAGAAACATTGTTCCCTAAACTTCCACCACAGACATAGATGAGGCCATTGGCTTCCACCATCCCGTGACTGCAGCGTTGAGTCAGCATGCTGGGTTTTGTATGCCAGCTTTCTGTTCTTGTATCATAACATTCAAATAAATACAGAGCAGAGTTTCCTGCAAAAGAAAATGGCCCCACTATGCTTAACTCAGTATGTACGTGGGTTTTGACCGAGCTGTCCATAGAGTTCAGTCATTAGTTAAAGGAGGGAAGAACTTGGGCTTTTTTCCCCACATTTATTTATTTATTCTCTTTTGTTGCCCTTGTTGTTTTATTGTTGTAGTTATTATTATTGTTGTTACTGATGTTGTCATTGTTGGATACGACAGAGAGAAATGGAGAGAGGAGGGGAAGACAGAGAGCGGGAGAGAAAGATAGACACTTGCAGACCTGCTTCACCGCTTCTGAAGTGACTCCCCTACAGGTGGGGAGCTGGGGGCTCGAACCGGTATCCTTACACCGGTCCTTGCGTGCTGTGCTCCCACCCGACTCCCAGAACATGGGTTTTTAAAGAGATGTTTCTATATTCAATATGAAGAACAAAATCTAAGAATTATTTAAGAAAACACTAGTCCTATTGTGTTCTTGGAAAGTATTTTTTATAAAAAAGATGTGCTGGATTTATTTGATAATTAATTTTGGTCATTAAACATCAGAAAAAAATAATTGGTTTGATTTCAAAATAAAAACTTAGAAAAAAAAAGCATTATATGCCTTTCAAGTCCAGTTGTGCATAATAGAAATTATCCAAGCTTCAAAGGTTTAGATGGAAGGGAAAGCAGAGTTATTTACAGATGGAAAATTAATATGATTTAAAATAGAAAAATATCATCTGATAATATTTTAAGGCTCATAATTTAATATTCTGTATCAGTTACTGCAACATTAACAAATCCTAACGTCTGGACCATTCTCAATAATTACATAGGCAAGTCCTGAAATCATGTTGGTCCATCCTTAAGTATACTCTCAAATAACACTATGTTTCTGGTATATTTTGATTATACATGTTAAGAACAAAATATATACTCATCATGCTTTGCAACTTCTGCTTACAATAGAAAACGCCATAAAAAGCTTTAGAAATGATACTAAAGATCAAATGCCGCCGCCCCCCCTCCCCCAGGCTACTTCTCATCTTCTATTCTTTAGGACTTTACTAAACAATTTAAAGATTTTGGGACCAGGCAATGACACATCAAGTACAGTACACATATTACTATGTCCCTCACCTCCTGAAAGGTGTATGTGTGGGGGGTGGGGGGTTGTTTCATAAGTGATGAAGCAGTGCTACAGGTGTGTCTTTTTTTTTTCTCTCTCCCCTCTTTTATCTCCTTGGTCTCTCTCAATTTTTCTGTCTTTCAAAAAAAAATTTTTTTTTTCCCCAAGAGTTATGGCTTGGGAGGTAGTGCAATGGACAGAGTATCTGAATCTCAGATATGAGGTCCTGAGATTAGTCCCTGGCATTAAATAAACTAGGGTAATTCCCTAGGTCTTTCTTTTTTCTTTCTCTTTTGGATTAATAATAAATAAATACATCTTTAAAAAATAACAATGGGCCAGGGGAGTAGCACATAGGACGGAACATGCACCCTAGAGGTCAATATCTAGATTTAATCCTGATGGAATCAATGAGTTTTGTCAGGATAAAATGAACAATTACCTTAGGAAAGGTGAAATACTTATCAACTAATGATTTAGAAAAGCGGCAGGTAAAACTTTAGGGAAATGGCTCTAAAATGGTTAAAATTTAACACAACCAGATATGCATTTGAATTATGTCAAAAAGTATCTGGAAAAATAACCATCTGTTTAACAGAAGTACCAAATAAGCTATGGTGGAAAAGGATGGTTTGGTGGGGGGTGAGGGGGAATGTGGAAATGTAACCCTGTGACAACAACAATCCCGTAAATCAACATTTCCTCAATAACTTTATTGAGAAAAATACTGAAGTTGAAAAAAAAACTTTTAATTTATTTTTATTTTTTATTATCTTTATTTGTTGGCTAGTGACAGCCAGAAATTGGGGGGGGAGACAGGGAGAGAGACCAAGAGACACCTGCTTCACCACTTGCAAAGCTTTCCCCCTGCAGGTGGGGACTGGTGGCTTGAACCAGGATCCTTGCACACTGTAACATGCACTCAACCAGTTGTGCCACCACCTGGCCTGAGAAAAAAAATTTTTTAAATGCAAAACCAAAAATAACCCCAAACTGATTAAGTCCTTACCAACTTCAGAACCTCCTGATGTATAAATTTTGCCTTCTGCAGCACAGGCAGCAAGGCTGTCTCGAGGTGTTGGAGGGCCCAATTTGGAATACCAACTATCCTTTACAACATTATAGCAGTCCATTCTCTTTATGGGGAACAGCTGAGAGCCACCCAAAATATATACGACATTGTCCCAAAACACACATGCCGCATCTCTTCGTTTTTCAAAGGGGCAGCGAATGTCTGTCCAGCTATAATCCTGTAACAAGAATGGGCAGGAATCTTTCAATAATGGGAAAATGTAATTAAAAAGCATGAAACAAAGAGTCAAGGAAATATAAAATATAAGAACGTGCCACTTTACAGTACATATAAAACCATTTTGCTTGAAACTATTATCTAATTTAAGTTTGTGTGATTTCTTCAGAATGCTGGCTAGTTGGGGCAGAGGGCAATAGGGAAAGTAACTGCTTTGGGGTTTTCTTTTTCTAAAATAAGAGTTAATATATGAGCCTTCTATTTCATCTGTGACTCGGGATAATAATGTAAGAACATTCTTAAGTAAGCAGGCTCATGGTTTTTAAGAAACTTTTCTTTTTTCAAATGTAAATATCCCATCTATTCTCTAACAGATATAGAGTGATATAAAGAACCAATGGTTAAGGGCACGGGAAACGGTTTAGCAGTAGTGTACCGTCCTGAGTGTGGGAAGCTCTTGGTTTCATCCCAGGCACCAAGGAGAACTCTATGGATGGAGGTTGATTTATTTTGTGGATTTCAGTGACAAACTAACTTTCTTTCTTTTTTTTAAAGTTTATATTTCTAATATTTTTATTATTATTGGATAGAGACAGAGAGAAAGTGAGAGGGGTGGGAGAGATACAGAGCTTTATGAAGCTTTCCCCTGCCGGTGGGGACCAGGGGCTTGAACCTAGAACCTTGTGCACTATAATGTACACACTTAACCAGGTATGCCACCACCTGTCACTACATACTAACTTTCTTTTTAAACTCAATTTTTAAAATTTTGGATAGAGACAGAAACTGAGAGGGAAGAAAGAGATAGAAGGTAAGGTAAGGGAAAGAGACACCTTTAGCCCTGCTTCACTGCTCATGAAGCTGCCCCCCTTGCAGGTGGGGGTGGGGGGGATGCGGAATGGAGATTTGAACTGGTATTCATACTCACTGTAACATGTGCACTCTACCATATGAACCGCTACCTGGCCCCTGATATTCTAATTTTCTGTATTCAGATGAGTCAATATAGTGCATCAGACTTTTAAAAAACCACAGTGTTCCCACCTGTGGGGGTGTCCCTTCACAGGCGGTGAAGCAGGTCTGCTGGTGTCTTCCTTCCCCCCCCCCCATCTTCCCTTCCTCTCTCCATTTCTCTCTGTCCTATCCAACAACGACAACATCAATAACAACAATAACTACAACAACAATTAAAAACAATAAGGGCAACAAAGGGGTAAATAAATAAATATTAAAAAAAAAACACCACAATGTTATGAAATACCTGAGCAATCTATGGTCCTGCCCTCTGTTCCCTTCCAAGTCATACCCACACCTATTCCTACTTCTGAAGGTCCTTCCTCTTTTCTTCTTCACTTTCTGAGTCCTGATGGAGTTGGAATTCAGAACCCTCTAGTCATCTTCCCCTATCATTTCTTCCCTTCTGGAAGTATGGACCAAAATTTTTTTTGGGGGGGTGCTGATGTACTTATCAAGACATGTCATCCTTGGCAAGTCATGGATCATGAGGCTGTTTCTTGAAAATAAAGTTTTACTAGAATGTAGTCATGCCCATATATTTATGGCTACCTTCCTGTTATAGGATCTGTGTTGAACATTTATGCCAGAGTCTATTCAGCCTACAAAGCTGAAAAAGTTTGGTACCTGGTTTTTAACAGAAAAAGACTGTTATTATATGTAGAAAGTTGTTATAACAACTTTTTGGAAATGAAGGCCAGCTTTCTGTCTCAGGCATCTGCAATATGCTGGAGATGATACATATACTGTATTTGAATATACTGCTGTTACATTTTTACTGGATAAACCAAAAAAAGCGAACAGTCATAAGTAAAAACTAAAGGGAGAAACCTTTCCAAATGGGACAGGTTATAGTAGTCTATTTGTAGCAGTTGTATACTTGACTACAGCATAGCTGCTAAAGGCTACCTGTCATCCTGGGGTAACAGGATGCTGACCAGAACACTGTTATGCTTTAAAAAAGAATTAAAAAAAAATTATCTATTCCCCCTTGTTGCCCTTGTTTTATTGCTGTAGTTACTATTGTTGTTGTTATTATTGCTGGATAGGACAGAGAGAAATGGAGAGAGGAGGGAAAGACAGAGAGGGGAGAGAAAGACAGACACCTGCAGACCTGCTTCACTGCCCGTGAAGTGACTTCTCTGCAGGTGGGGAGCCGGGGGCTTGAACCGGGAACCTTAAGCTGGCCCTTGGGCTTCGCTCCACATGTGCTTAAACCCACTGCAGCACAGCCCTACTCCCTTTGAATTTTTTTTTATTATCTTTATTTACTTGATAGAAGAAATCAAGTGAGAGGGGATGATAGAGGAAGAGCAACAGGGAGACATCCGCAGCCACTCATAAAGCTTTCCCCCTGCAGGTAGGGACTGGGAGCTCGAACCCAGATCCTTGCACATTTTAATACATGTGCTCAACCAGGTGCATCACCACCTGGCCCCCACACTGTTACGCTCTTAGTGAGAAGAAAAAAAGTTGAAAATAATTTCTAAGAGGCTGGATTAAAGGCTAATTTTATCTTTTGCCTTTATTATTTTCCAAATTTTCTAGAATATTATTTTATATTTAATCAGACTTACTCAAATCTAGCTTCAGAAGCATATTTTCATTGAAAATGGCACAAAAAATGAAGGGAGTTTCCCCCCCATTTTTAAACAAAGTAAGATTGGGTAGATAGTGTAGTGGTGGTGTACAAGATTCATACACAAGAAGTCTCAGACTCCCCACTACCCTCAGCCTCCCCCAGCATCACTAGAAGTCAGAGTTCAGCAGACCTGTGGAAAAAAAAAAAAACAACAAAACAAAGGCAAGACAGAAAACTAACTTTCTATTTTCTTTACTAATGATTACTATGCAGTTTTGTCTATAGCAATTATGGAAAAAGACTTCAATTCTGGCCAAATCTCAGTTTCCTTACCTGTAAAATGAAGATGAGAACTATATACATTAAAAACTATCATAGGGAATGGGGTGGTGGTGCACCTGGCTGAGTGCACATGTTACAATGCAAAAGGACCCAGGTTTGAGCCCCTGGTCCCCATCTGCAGGGGGAAAACTTTACAAGTAGTGAAGCAGTGTTGCAGGTGTCTCTCTCCCTATCCTTTCAATTTCTGACTGTCTTTATCCAACAGATAAAGATAATAAGAATTTTAAAAAAGGGAAAGACCATCATAAACTATAACATCCTTAAAGACACAAGGGTTCATGTAGAATTCTTACTCACACACAGACACACACACACACACTTCAGTTACCTTTGGGTTGAAGTATCTGCAAGACTGTGGTTGGGAGCCTCCAAATAAGGCTATGCGGTAGTCATGCTTCTTTCTTCTAGGTCTTGTGCCATCTACCAGTTCCTCTCTATCTTCTGGAGATAGCAGATGATATCTCATACCACCTATTGAAAAAGGAATAGCAAATCTTCAAGAACTTCAGATCTTAATTTTTTTAAATATTTATATTTATTTTCCCTTTTGTTACCCTTGTTTTTTATTGTTGTTGTAGTTATTGTTGTTATTGATGTTGTCATTAGGACAGAGAGGAATGGAGAGAGGAGGGGAAGACAGAGAGGGGGAGAGAAAGATAGACACCTGCAGACCTGCTTCACTACCTGTGAAGCGACTCCCCTCCAGGTGGGTAGCCGGGGGCTCAAACCGGGATCGTTACGCCAGTCCTTGCGCTTTGCATCATGTGTGCTTAACCTACTGCGCTACTGCCCGACCCCCAGAACTTCAGATCTTAACGCACATAAAGGAAATAACCAAAGATAGAAGTGCTTTTATTTCCACTAGCTTTGTTTTTCCTATTATCTCTCTTTAAATTTTTTTCTTTGTATTATCTTTAGTTATTTGTTGGATAGAGACAACCAGAAATCAAGAGGGATGGGGAGACAGAGAAAGAGAGAAACCTGAAGCACTATTTCACATCTTGCAAAGCTTTCCCCTTGCAAGTGAGGACTGATTGGGAGCTTGAACCCAGGTCCTTGTGCATTGTAACACATGAGCTCAAGCAGGTGTGCCACCACCTGGCCCTATGATGTTTCAAGTCAGTGAGAAAAGAGTTACCTCCTGGCTCCCAGAAAAAATACCTAGACATTAAATTTGGGGTTCCTTAATTAAGAAATTATTAAGCTACCCTAATTAATCTATAGGTTAGTCTAAGAATTCAGAAAACTACTCACATATACAGTCTTATCTATTGGTTTTCTAATAGTAACTTCTATGAGTCACAGCTCAAACCAAACATTTATTAACTTCCAGACCTAGAATTGACAAAACAATCTTGAAAAAAAAGAACAGAACCAGAGGCATCACACTCCCAGATCTCAAATTGTATTATAGGGCCATTCTCATCAAAACTGCTTGGTACTGGAACATGAATAGACACACTGACCAGTGGAATAGAATTGAGAGCCCAGTACTAAGTCCCCACACCTATGGACATCTAATCTTTGACAAAGATGCCCAGATTATTAAATGGGGAAAGCAGAGTCTCTTCAACAAATGGTGTTGGAAAAAATAGGTGGAAACATGCCAAAGAATGAAACTGAACCACTATATTTCACCAAATAAAAAGTAAATTCCAAGTGGATCAAGAACTTGGATATTAGACTAGAAACCACCAGATACTTAGAGGAAAATATTGGCAGAACTCTTTTCCATATAAATTTTAAAGACATCTTCAATGAAACGAATCCAGTTACAAAGAAGACTAAGGCAAGTATAAACTGATGGGACTACATCAGATTAAAAGGCTCTGCACAGCAAAAGAAATCACTACCCAAACCAAGAGACCCCTCACAGAATGGGAGAAGATGCCATACATCAGACAAGAGGCTAATAACTAAAATATATAAAGTGCTTGCCAAAATCAACAAGCAAACAAATAACCCCATCCAAAAATGGGGAGAGCATATGGATAGAATACTCACCACAGAAGAGATCCAAAAGGCCGAGAGACACATGAAAAAATGCTCCAAGTCTTTGATTGTCAGAGAAATGCAAATAAAGACAACAATGAGATACCACTTCACTCCTGTGAGAATGGCATACATCAGAAAAGGTAGCAGCAGCAAATGCTGGAGAGGTTGTGGGGTCAAAGGAACCCTCCTACACTGCTGGTGGGAATGTCAACTGGTCCAACCTCTGTGGTGAACAGTCTGGAGAACTCTACTACTAATAGGATGGTGTTATCACCATGAAATAAGAAATTAGAGATTAAGTAAAAGCTTACAGAAATTAGAAATAATAGTTGACCAGCCTGGGGTGTCTTAGAGTAGGTAAAGCACTGGGATTAGAAAATGAGGTCCTTGGGGGCCGGATGGTAGCACACTGGGTTAAGTGCACACAGTACGAAGCACAAAGAAACATGAAGTCTTGGCTCCATGACTTGAATTGCATATGCCAGAATGATGCTCTGGCTCTTTCTTCATCCTCTATCACAAATAAATAGCTGAAATAGAAGTATTCAGAGTAAAACAAAGGCTATCTCCCAAAAGAATGAACCAAAGTGCAACAATGAGAAAAAAAGAAAAGATTAAGAGACTCAATTGAATCACAATACTGGAGGTCAGGTGGTAGAGCAGTGGGTTAAGCACAGGTGGCACAAAGTGCAAGGACCAGCATAAGGATCCCGGTTCAAGCTCCCAGCTCCCCACCTGCAGGGGAGTCGCTTCACAAGTGGTGAAGCAGGTCTGCAGGTGTCTATCTTTCTCTCTCCCTCTGTCTTCCCCTCCTCTCTCCATTTCTCTCTGTCCTATCCAACAACAATGACATCAATAACAACAACAACAATAGCTACAATAATAAAACAAGGGTAACAAAAGGGAAAATTAATAAAAAAAATTAAAAATCACAATACTAGTAATATAAAATTGAGAAGTCAATGTCTGCCCAATATAGTAAGTTAGAAAGAGGAGGATGACGAGAAGATAGAAAAGTAGCAGCAGCAACACACGTTATCTTTAACTTTATTGAGATAGTACAGTAGCTACACAAAAGGCTTCCATGCCTGAGAGGAAGGTCTTAGTTTTAATTCCTGGTACCATCAAAAGTCATAGCTGAGTAGTGCTCTGACCAAAAAAAGAAAGAGAAAGAAGAAAGAAAGAAAGAAAGAAAGAAAGAAAGAAAGAAAGAAAGAAAGAAAGAAGCCAAGAAAATCATTATCATTATCTCAAAAAACTTCATGGTAACACTGGAAATTAATTAATAGGGCAATGCTTTCAAAATTCTAAGTGAAATGTTTTTCAACATAATTCAAAACCCCATTTAACCATCCTTCAATATTTTATGATACAATTAACATATGAGATTTATCAAATCTCCAAGTATTTACTGATTACATTGCTTTTTTTTTTAAAGGAACTTTCATGGGGATTGATACATCAAATAAAATTAACAAAAAGGAATGCCCAGAGTCCAGGAAAATATTAGCACTAATTTAGCAGAGTAGTGAATTGATTTCTCAGGAGGGCAGAGACCTAGAGAGCAACAGTTCATGTTGAATAGGCACAGAAGGAAAACTCTTTTAAGATGCTTCCAAGAAATCCAAAAAGCAATAATTCCATTTATAGGAAATTTTATTAAGTGGCATAATTTATAGTCATGTTGAGGGGTTGGTATTTAGCCTCAAGTCAAGAACTATACAAAAATTTTAAAAATGTAAAGATTACCTCTAGCTATCCCCCTCCCTCCTTCCCCCCCCAAAGCTATTTTTTTTTTTTTAGAAAATCTTATGACAGCATAGTACACTATTTGGCTAAGTGAAATTATAAAGGAAAAGTTAACAAGTTTAATGAAATTGATCATATATACAAAAGGAGAAAAAGTGTAAGTAATATTTACCTTCTATCTCACACATCCCTATAAAAATGGACTAGGGCTAAGTCCCTTCCAGATAAAACAGCTAAGAACTCTAAAGGATTAATTATTTGAAAACGCAAAATCTTAAATGTTTCTCCCTGGCCATTGAGACTTAAGAGTTACAAGCCCATGAGAAACTGGCTGTATGATAATGCCATAAATAGATGTTAAGGTAACTTACTTATCACCATCTTAAGGCATTCCGGGTTGTCTTGAATAAGTGGTTCGGCTTGCACTGTTTTACTTAGGAAATTCTTTGATATAAGAGGAAATCTGACTTTAGCAAGGATATCAACCATAAATGGCTGGCGGTTAGGTTCATCATACTTTAACCACCTGACTGCAGCATCATAAACCTAAGGAAGAAAAATAGAAAAAGAACAGTAAAGTTTTTAGATGACTGTAACATTTCCCACTATCAAGGTTTACTTTCAGTGAAGAGAATATTACTGACACATAATCAATCACTTATCCCCAGTATTTTCTTCATATGTTTTTCATCCCTGAACATATGTCTATATAACAGAGGGTTTATATTCTGCTCTTGTGATTCTTATATGCAATACATTTTTAAGTAACTAACAGTTACTATACAATATAGGATATGATGCTGAATTTGTGATTTTAAAAAACAAAATGTAGCTCCTTTTAAAAGATGTGATATACATTTGCAATCAACAAAATTTATCAAAGATAGTTTAAATTTTTTTTTTCATTTTACTTTATTTTTGTATTTTATTATAGTTGTGTGGTCTGGAAGGTGGTGCAGTGGATAAGCATTAGATTCTCAAGCATGAGTACCTGAGTTCAATCCCTGGTAGCACATGTACCAGAGTGATGTCTGGTTCTTTCTTTCTCTCCTTCTATCTTTCTTATTAATAAACATAAAAAAATAAATAATTCTCTATTATTATCATTGTTACTTTTATTTTAACCAGAGCACTATTTGGGCTTATGGTGGTTCTGGGGATTGAATCCGGGACCTTGGAGGCTTGGCATGATTCTTTTTTACAAAATTGCTAGGAACTGGCAGGGCAAGGGACTGGCAAGGGCCAGGTTACCATGAAAGGGTTGCTACAAACAGAAAGTATGTGATCAGATGCTGATGGATCAGCTGAAATGCAGATGTGTATAGATGACTAGAGACCCAAGAAATGCTGTGATGTGGAGTATTATGACCCAGCACAATCTGTAAAGTCAAAAAAAATAATTATGATTTGTTTCCCAAATTTTCATTGATCACCTTAACACAAAGTTTCTTTGCCTTATTTGAGGAAAAAAAAAAAAGGCTCTCCTTGAAAGTTTGCTGCCACTATCATTTGAGGCCTACATGTGTCTATGTATGTATTAAAAAAATTTTAAAAAAATATTTATTTACTTTTGTTGCCCTTGTTGTTTTATTGTTGTAGTAATTGTTGTTGTTGTTATTGATGTCATTGTTGTTGGATAGGACAGAGAGAAATGGAGAGGGGGGGAAGACAGAGAGGGGGAGAAAGACACCTGCAGACCTGCTACACCGCTTGTGAAGCGACTCCCCTGAAGGTGGGGAGCCGGGGGCTCGAACTGGGATCCTTACACTGGTCCTTGTGCTTTGTGCCATGTGTGCTTAACCTGCTGCGCTACCGCCTGACTCCCAGTATGTATCTTTTCTTTTCTTTTCTTTTCTTTTCTTTTCTTTTCTTTTCTTTTCTTTTCTGCACAACAAATCCACTGCTCCTGTGGCCATTTTTGCCCCAATATTTTGGATAGGACAGAGAGAAACTGAGAGGGGAGGGGAAGATAGAAAGGGAGAAAGATAGACATCTGCAGAACTGCTTCACCGCTTGTGAAGCAAACCCCTGCAGATGGGGACCAAGGGATTGAACCCAGGCCTTTACACAAACATTGCATAAAAATGTGCAGTCAGCCTGGTCCTTTTTTTTGTATTAATTACTCATTTATTTTATTACATAGAGAGAAATTAAGAGGTGAGGGTGAAGAAGATGGAGAAAGAGAGACACATACAGCACAGCTTCACTGATGGTGAAGCTTCACTGATGGTGAGGACCAGGGGCTTGAACCTGTGTCCTTGCACACTGTATTCAATAGCATGTATACCTTATGTAGGGCACCTCCTGGCAACCATGATTTAAAACAAAAATCACTTATTGGGGTTTAATGGTTTATAGTACAGCTGTTGACACATGGGTATAATTTCTTATCTCCCCATAAGTGTCTGCAAAACACTCTCTTATCCAGCTTAAGTCTTATCTCTTCCATCATGCATTGCAACCTAACACACTCCTTACCCCCCTTCCTTTCCTTTCTATCCCACTGTCCTTTGCTTTGATGCAGTACACCAATCCCAATCAAGTTTCACTTTGTTTTTCCTGTGCCAACAATTGTACTGTAAACAATTAGTCTCCGAATTAAGTGAAATTAGGTAGTTATGATACTATTTAACCTTATATATTTGAACTGTGAATTGAGTTATTTTCCAGAAAAATTTAATATGCAAAATTTATTATTATTAGTGTCATCTCCGTGGCTTTATCATTCTGGGCTAACTTTTCCAGATAGACAGGCGGGGAGTAGGGGTTGGGGGTGGGAGTGGGAATTGTACCAAAGTTTCCTTCGATGTAGTTAGGGTCAGGCTCAAACCTGGGTTGTGCACAAGGCAAAGCAGCACACTTTTTTTTTTTCTGCCTCCAGGTTTATCGCTGGGACTTGTTGTCTGCACTATGAACCTACTGCTCCTGGAGGCAATTTTCTCATCCTTGTTGTTACTTAAAGGTATTGGGATTTGGGCTGTGATATCTTAGGGAAGGTATTGTTTTAGTTGGTACCCATTAGCTTTATCTTTACCAAGTAGCGTCTCTCAAACAGCCAGACTACAGGCACACCTAACACTCACCTTTTCTATGAAATAGACTTTGGAATACTGCTTACTGTAAAGAACACATTTTCTTTTCTTTTTAAAGATTTTATTTATTTATTAATGAGAAATATAGGAGAGACAGAGAAAGAACCAGATATCACTCTGGTACATGTGCTGCTGGGGACTGAACTCAGGACCTCTTGCTTGAGAGTCTAGTGCCTTAGCCACTGTGTCACCTCCTGGACTGGACCACAAGAACACATTTTCTTTTCTTTTTTTGCCTCCAGGGTTATTGCTGGGGCCTGGTGCTAGCACTCAAATTCACTGCTCCTGGCGACCATTTTTTTTTTCTGTTTTATTGGATAGGACAGAGAAAAACTGAGAGAAGAGGGGAAGACAGAGAGGGAGAAACACAGACACCTACAGACCTGCTTCACCACTTGTAGAGGGACCCCCCTGCAGGTGGGGAGCCAGGGGCTTAAACCAAGATCCTTACTCGGGTCATTGTGCTTCATACTATGTGCACTTAACCCGGTGAGCCACCACCCGAGCCCCGAAAGAACACATTATGTTCAAATATGATTCTTTTCCTTGTCATGTGTCCAAATGTGAAGGACAAAAAACTAACACAAATATGAGAAGGTAATTTAGTACCTGATCTTCTGCTCTCACAGTCAGAGTGTCCTGGTTTAGAAGATGTGTAACACGCTTCACATCAAGTTGTAGAAATTCATCAGTTTTATAGACTTCAGTAAAATGCTGATGAATAAAGTCATCTGCAGTTGCTTTCAACTCAGGACAGTCCAGACACTCTGCTAGCACACTTATACCTAAATACAGACAAAAAAAAAAAAAAAAAAGAGGTAGAAAAATAACTTTAAAAATACATTAAAGATAAATATGGATTCTAGGAAAATTTGACTGACTGACCATAAATCTGGATCCTTTCCTGTTTTGTTAATCTATTTTTTTAAATTCTATTATTTTTAAATTCTTTTGTCTGGATTTTGATATGTTGTAGGATAAATGCTCTTCAATGTTTTCTCAAAAATTTCTTGCCTTCTGGTCAACATTTTTTCTTGCAAAATAAGCTTATCATAGGGGGCTGGGTGATAGCAACAGTGGGTTAATCACACATGGCGCAATGCGCAAGGACCGGAGTAAGCATCCTGGTTCCAGCCCCTGGATCCTGTAGGGGAGTCACATTTATAAATACCATTAAAGTATAAACCCCAGTAATCTGACCTAGGGCCATATCCATATTTAACACAGGAGTCAGTGTAACCTCTGCATTCCTCTCAGTCTGAGCTTGCATTCCATGGTCACAGCTAAGAACATTCTAGGCTGCACTTATTTCAGTATCAGTTTCCCTTAAGTGACATAGTATGTTGAGCCAGCCTCCCTTTGGAGAGTGAGGGAGTCTCTACCATGGCTGTTCTACTTTGGGGGCAAGGTCCTGTAGAAGCCCACAAGACGGCACCTGCAGGGGGGTCACTTCACAGGCCGTGAAGCAGGTCTGCAGGTGTCTATCTTTCTCTCCCCCTCTGCCTTCCCCATCTCTCTTGATTTTTCTTTGTCCTACCCAACAGCAACAGCTATAATAATAACAATAAAAACAAGTGCAACAACAAGGGCAACACAAATGGGAAAAACGGCCTCCAGGAGCAGAAGATTCCTGGTGCAGGCACCAAGACCAAGCAATAACCTTGGAGGCAAATAAATAAGCTTAGCATCAATTAGATCATTTTGCTGATATGTGGAATATAGGTAACTGAAAGGCATGAACTTACAAAAAAGAAAGAAGTAGTCAATCTGTCTCTAAGTGTTCATGAGAACTGTGGTGATTATCACTGGGAGTGTGGTTGGGCACAGAGCTTGGGTGGGTGTATGGAACTATACTTCTGTAATCTTACATTGTAAGTCATTATGAAATCACTAACAAAGAACTAAAAAAACTAAGCCTGTCAAATTCAACTTTTAAAAACCTAATATGACTTTAATGAGTATTGAACTTAATATCTGGATTAAGCGATATTCTATAATATAAAGCAGACCCACTTAGGAATATGACATTTATCTCCACTCATTCGGTTTTATTTTAAATATCTTATTGTATAGAGATGGAGAAATCAAGTGAAGGGGGGAGATAGGAAGAGAGACAGAGAGACACCTACAGCATGTGAAGCTTCCCTGTGCAGACCCTGGGTCCTTGAACATTGAAACATGTCTGCTCTACCAAGTAAGCCACCACCTGGCCCCTCATTTAGATTTAAATATATATATATTTATTTTATTTCATTTTCCCCCCATTTTGGAGAGATAACTATTATTATTTGATAATTACCAACTTAATTTATGTTTGATGACATAATATTGGACTTAAGAGCAAAAGATATAGTAATATATCTAATAACAAAATTCAGTTCTATAATTTGGTTAAACTTAAGAACAATGCCTCTTATATAGAATGTGACCCAGTCAATTTAATAGAGGTGAAGACATACTAAACATATCTTTAAACACTCAACCAAAAAAAAAAAAAAACACTCAACCAGGTGTGCCACCACCTGGCTCCTCATTCAGACTTTTTTTTTTTTTTTTTTTGACCAGAGCACTGCTCAGCTCTGGCTTATGGTGGTTTGGGAGATTGAACCCGGGACTTTTAGCACCTCAGGCATGAGAGTTCAGTTGCATAGTGCCCTGCTCTGTCATGTGGTTGATTTAGGTTTGAGTCTGCCCCCCCCACACACACTAATGTCAGCTTTGGTGCTGTAATCTCTGCCCCCCATCTTAAAACAAAACCAAACCAAAAAGCAAACAAAAAACCCACAAAAAACACCTTCAGTGTAACTACATTAATTTTTAAAATAAAAAAATCCTGCACATTTCCCATTTAGCCTTTCCTAGCTATGTTTTGTTGTTTTCATTTTACTTTAATTTTTTATTAGTGATTTAATAATGATTAACAAGACTGTAAGATAACAGGGATACAATGCCACACAGCTCCCACCACCAGAGTTCCATGTTCCACCCCCTCCATTGGAATCTTCCCTATTCTTTTTCCTTCTGGGAGTATGGACCAAAATTCTTTATGGGGTGCAAAAGGCAGAAGTTCTGTCTTCTGTAATTGCTTCTTCTCTGGATATGGATGTTGGCAGGTCGATCCATACCCCCAGCCTGTTTCTATCTTTCCCTAGTGGGGTAGGGCTCTGGAGAGGTGAGGTTCCGGGACACACTGGTGAGGCTGTCTGCTCAAGGAAGTCAGGTAGGCATCATGGTAGTGTCTGCAACTTGGTGGCTGAAAGGTGGTAAGATATAAAGCAGGACAAATTGTTTAATAAACAGTTAAAGTATAGAGCAGATGAAACTAGGGGTCTTCATGTTGGAAGAAGTTAGGAAGTCAATTTTAGATATGTTACAAGAGGAGTCGTTTTGCTTTTTTGGGAGGTAGGTTTCTTTTCCTAATTGGTTATCCTGAGTCTGCATGCAATGCAGTGCACAGGCCCTATTTAGCCCCCAACTGGTTTTGTTGGGTCAGAACTAAGAACCTTTTTTAAAAATCTGAAATAATTATTTAAGAGAGAGAGAATGGAGTGGAGGGAGATTGGTTAAAGGCAGTGAAAAAAGGGAGGCAAGATAAGGGCAAAAGGGCCATAAATAAGAAGCAGCCCCAGGAAGCATAAAACATTGACTATCTGAGCCTTTATAGAGAAAAATTTGCCAGCTTCTATCCTATATAAAAACACTGACTATTGTTTGTGATCTTGTGGCAGCCCTCTTTTCAAAATCTTAACTTAATTTTTTTTTTCAGTACATTATCTTTGATCTTCCATGTTGTCTTCAGATTATTTTTGATGCTTTCATATTTGTACCAGAAAGGTTCTCAAAATTGATGCCTGCTAACAGACCTGTCAGACTAGCTGGCATCTATGAATGCCAGGTGCTCATGGTGAGCAGTTTGCTACATCTGTAAATTTCTGCCCCCATTATGGAGATAAGAATTTCAATAAGAATCAGTGTTTGGGGAGCAGGAGGTGGTACATCTGGAAGAATGCATAAGGACATCAGTTCAAGGCCCTGGTCCTCCACCTACAGGGGGTGCTTCCTAAGTGATGAAGCAATGCTACAGGTATGTCTTCTTTCTCTGTCTCCCTCTCTTTCATCTCAATTTCTCCCCATCCCTATCCAAAATAAAGAAATAAATAAATCAGTGTTTGTCTATTAACTCAGTTTTTGCCAGTTCAATTTCTTGTGATTATATAATCTAATAAAAGATCATGCAAAATGAAACACGAATATGAAAACAAAGTTGTTTCTATGAAAACTAACCTTAAGACAGATTTTGAGAATAGGTGAAATTAGGCATAACCAAGACAAAGTCAAGGAAAACAATACAAAACCCCATAGGAATTTTGTGCTGTCTTTTAAAATTCTCAGTTCCTTTTAAGAAAACTTTAAAAAAAAAAAAAAGGTGGTATTTTATTCCTGTAATGTATGAGATGGGCAATGGATCAATATTCACAGTTTGTAAGGTCTGACCTGACAAAGACTGGAAAATTGTTGATTTCAATGTGACATGAAAATAACACCTTTACATCAGATTGTTGTTTAAAACATCCATAGCTTTAATGACATTTTAAGTTAACCAACCAACTACTCCTCTGATTATGCCATATAAGGAGACTTTTACTATTACCTTATTTGTTTTTTCTTGACTGATTGCACTGATGGGAATCTGCAGCACAAAGTTGAATAGTAGCATGTTTCCCTGTAAAGAATATATGCTATAGGTTTCAAATACTTATAGATTAATTAGGTATTCTATTTCTAAATTAAAAGTGTCTTTAGCATCTGTTGCTATGAATATAGCTATTTATTTTTTTTTCCCTGCAGCTTGTTAGGATATTAAATGATGTCAGGTTTTTAAACATTTAACCATTTTGGCATTTCTGAAGTAAGTCGTATTTGGTTACAAAGTATTACTGTTATTAGCCATTAATTGTTATTATTAATAAAATTTATTTTTTAGAGAAGTTTTAGTTTCACCGCAAACTTTAATAGAAAATATAGTGTTTCCATATACCCTTCCTCCACATATGGATACCCCCCACTACTATACCCCATATGAGAGTGCTAAAGCATTACTTAAAAAACAGGGAGTCAGGCGGTAGTGCAGTGGGTTAAGTGCAGGTGGCGCAAAGCACAAGGATCGGTGTAAGGATACTGGTTGCCCCCTGCTCCCCACCTGTTGGGGAGTCACTTTGCAAGCAGTGAAGCAGGTCTGCAGGTGTCTATCTTTCTCTCCCCCTGTCTTCCCTTCCCCTCTCCATTTCTTTCTGTCCTATCCAACAATAACGGCATCAATAACAACAATAACTACAACAATTAAAAAAAAAAAGGGCAACAAAAGGAAAAATAAATATTAAAAAATACTGATTGATTTGCGCAATCTCAAAACTTAGTGGTTCAAAATTAAAAATGTATTTATTTCTTGTAATTTTATAGGATCTGGCTGGCCAAATTAATAGTTGAAATCAACTGATTGCTAAATTGGAAACAGATGCTCTAGACTGACCTCATCTGTATTATTTGGTAACAAGCAGGCAGGTCTGGGACCAAGTCTTGGGTAAACCAACTTTGGCCCAAATGGTCTATAGTTTTCATTTTATGATGGTAGAAGAGCTTCCAACAACAAAGGAAGACAATTTCCAGTGCACAATTCC
The DNA here is from genome assembly GCF_950295315.1 of Erinaceus europaeus. Classification (NCBI taxonomy): domain Eukaryota; kingdom Metazoa; phylum Chordata; class Mammalia; order Eulipotyphla; family Erinaceidae; genus Erinaceus; species Erinaceus europaeus. The sequence continues at coordinate 28,787,140 of NC_080169.1, forward strand.
CCCCCTTGATTTTATTTATTTTATATTAATGAGGGAGATACAGAGAGAAAGACAGAGAGAAACACCAGAGCACCACTCAGCTTTAGCTTATGGTAGTGCTGGGGATTGAACCTGGGGCCTCAAGGCCTCAGAAATGAAAGTCTTTTGCATGGCCATTATATTGTCTCCCTAGCCCACATTAAATATTTTTCTAGCCTTTCTCAGTCACATTTGCTAGTATCCCATGGATTAGACCACAATGCAAAGTAAAAAAGAGACTCTACCTCTTATGGGAAGATCTAGAAATTAACATTGAATGGCAGTATACATAAAATAGTAAGAAGATTTTGTGGCCAATTTTTTGCCAATTTTGTGGTCAATTTTAGAGCAAAACCTCTTTGTTCTAAAATCTTAAAAATTATTTATTTATAGTTAGTTTTTAAATTATGGTAAAACAATGGCATTGGGAGTAGCATGGTGCCAGAATGATGTTTGGTTCTCTCTTCACTCACAAATAAATAAATTAAAAAAAAAAAAGTTGTGGTAAAATAAATGTAACAAAAATTTAGCATTAGTGACAATTAGCACATCTATGATGTATGCTGACATCATACTAACTAGTTGCAGAATATTTTCATCATCTCTCAAGTATAGGTTTTCTCTTAGAGATAAAATTTGTACTAAAATATATCTAGACAAAGAACATTCTAGTCCATTTATCAGGCATGGCACTTAGTGAAACAATATGAAAGCAAAAGGTTCCTAAAGCTAAAATAAGCTTTCGGCTGGCATCTATTTTTAATTAATTAATTAATTACTTTTTAAATTTACCAGAGCAATGATCAACTCTGGCTTATGGTGGTGCCAGGGATTGAACTTGGGTCTTCTGAGCCTCAGGCATGACAGTCTCTTTGCATAACCATTATGCTATCTATCCCCACCCTGGCATTTATCTTTTTTTCCTAACCAGATTATCACTGGTGCCTGCTTCTGGTGGCCTTTTTTTTTTTCTTCTTTCTCTTATAAAGACAGAAAGAAATATAATAGGAAGAGAGGAAGGGAGAGAAAAAAGACAGAACACTGCTCTATCACTTGTGAAGCTTCTCCCCTACAAGTGGACTCTGCCCTTTTGTAGTATTTCTTTGATTATTGCTCTTCCTCCATCTTTTTTGGAATTCTTACTTCACGGCTGTGTCACTGTAGCTTCTTTCCATGCTTTATCTTTTCATTAGTAGTCTCCACTTCTTTGCATGTTTGTTTTGTAAAATAAAGTTTCTCTATTTGATCTTCTTTAGTTGAATTCTTAAGGGTATCTCTCTTTTTTTTTTTAAACTTTGTTTTTTTTTTAAATATTTATTTTATTTATTTATTCCCTTTTGTTGCCCTTGTTTTATTGTTGTAGTTATTATTGTTGTTGTCGTTGTTGGATAGGACGGAGAGAAATGGAGAGAGGAGGGGAAGACAGAGAGGAGGAGAGAAAGATAGACACCTGCAGACTTGCTTCACCACCTGTGAAGCGACTCCCCTGCAGGTGGGGAGCCGGGGTTCGAACGGGATCCTTCTGCCGGTCCTTGTGCTTTGCGCCACCTGCGCTTAATCCGCTGCGCTACAGCCCGACTCCCCATCTCTCTCTCTTTTTTTTTTTAACTCAGTTGAGTTTCATGAAAAATCACATTTTTCTCCTTTAAATGCAGCCTTTCTAGGTTTTCTTTCATTTCTTATACTAAATTTGTCTTTAGGGCCCATTCATTTTGGCTGTTTAATTTGATTTACTGTCCCTCAAACTACCAAATTTCCTTTAACATAGTTTGATCTTCACTCATTTCTATCAGTTCCTCATGGGTTCATTTTACCATCTGTGAAAGCCAGGCTGTTGGAATCCATGGGCAGCAGAGAGCTAACATATGGTGATATTCGAGAAAGGGTCGATCTCCTTGTAAGGAGAGTACAGGCTTAGAGCAAAAGAGAAAGTAGGTTCAAGCAATTCTCCTGGATATTGTGTGGCTGTATATGCCTTAACTATCTTAGTTTTAATAGCTGAAAATGTCAGGCTACTTTCTAGGTTGCTAGACTGTTTTTACTACCAATTTAAAACAATAATGGCAGAATGCAAATAGAGGTAAGACTTCTAAATTAGATCTTCTCAGAAGCCCAAAGCCTAAAAAGTACAGACATGCTTCACTTTTCACACTGTGCTTTATAATGCCATATGTACTTCCTACTTTAGTTGGCTTTCTTTCTAGTTGAATCATTCCAGTAGGGAATTTACGTAACTAATGGGATAGAAAAATATACTTAGGTTATTATCTTCCCAAAGCTTCCTTAAAATAATTTTATAATAAACTTGTTGATACTATTTATACAAGGTGAAATAATACTTAAATTTCAGGGATTTATATCTTATTGATAAATGGAGCCCTAAAAGGTGGCCCAGAAAAATGGAAGGACTCATCCCAATATGTTCTTGTTATATAAATAAAATTAAAGGCTAGCCTTTTATTTTCTTTCTATCTTCCCTTCTTTCCCTCCTTCCTTTTTTTTTTAATATTTATTTATTTATTCCCTTTTGTTGCCCTTGTTGTTTTATTGTTGTAGTTATTATTATTGTTGTTGTTGGATAGGACAGAGAGAAATGGAGAAAGGAGGGAAAGATAGACACCTGCAGACCTGCTTCACCACCTGTGAAGCGACTCCCCTGCAGGTGGGGAGCCGGGGTTCGAACCGGGATCCTTATGTCGGTCCCTGTACTTTGCGCCACCTGCGCTTAACCCGCTGCGCTACAGCCCGACTCCCCTTTTTTTTTTTTTTTAATGTAAGAAAAAAGTCTTTAATTAGGTTGCTAGGAAAAATGACTGACTCACAACTCAAAATACCACCTCCTCCCTTGGCCTTTTGTTTTCTAACAGAACTTTTCACTATGTAGATTCATGACAGTGTTTAAAATAAAATCTTCAAAGGGGCATGGAGATAGCTCAGTTTTGGAGCACAGGTTTGATCCTTGGTACCACCATATGCCAGAGCTCAGTAGTGTTCTGTTCTCATAAAAATGAACACATATTTCTAAAACACAATTAAATGTTTAAGAATTCCATTGGTTTATTCTTTGCATAGATATTTCCTCTCTTGCTCCATTTAGTCTAATCCCCCCCATACCAGAAATAATCTCATTCTCTTCACTTTACCTCTACCCCACCCCTGAATTTCTTTCTGCTTCCTTTTCATCTGCACTCAAAGATCTTTTTCACTGTAATCATAATGAGTGTGTACCAAGTAGAGTAATCAACTGCTAGTAGAAGGGGATCCTAGAAAGAGCAGGAACAAAAGAAACTTCTCATGCAGAGCTGGCAAACAGATAACCAAAGAGAGTGCCTGCTTTTTGTCGTATGCACAACCCACGTTGAAGTCTGGCCCCTACTGCACTGGGAGTCAGTGATATCTATGATACGTTTCCCTTTCTCCTTTCATCTTTGTCTGAGAAAGGTAGCCTGGAGCAGTGAAACTCTAGTGATGACAACAATCCCCCCCCAATCAACATAAGAAAGCCCCCCAGAACCAACAACTTCTCATGCATCTCTAGGAGCTTTTTGTCCAGGACTCTGAGCACTCCTCAGTTTTAGTGAAGATCAAAAATATTAAAATCTTCTGCATTCTAGACCTTTCCCCTTTTCTCAATTCCACTTTACTTTTCTCTCTATTTTTCCAGCACTTCTTCCTCTGACTTTCTGAGCCCCTCCGAACGGTAAGAAAATGAAACTACAGAGATATGAATGATTTCTGTGCTGCTAAAGATTACCTCAGATTGGAATGCATACCACACTCTAGAAAACTCTGCTTCTCCTGACATCAAATACAGAATACTTAAAATGTGGGTGCTAGACAGCTTAATCTATCTATCTGTGTCTTAATTTATAATCTAGGAATCTAAGTCCCTAATATAAAACAGTAAAGTGAATCTGAAGATACAGGATGGTATGGTAATTACAGATTGAGATAATCTGAATTCCAATCCCAGCTTTACCAGATAATCTCAATTTCCACATTTGGAACAAACTGTAGCAATTGTAATTGTTTCAATAAAGAAAAATATTCAGGTTTTGGTTATATATTACTAAATCAATTTTCTCTTAGAAAATGTTGCTACAGTAATACATAGTCTTATTACAGCTCAGGTTAATATGCACCCCCCTCTCCCCCCCATCTGACCACCACTTAAAATAGATTATCAGCACAAATGCCAGTGAATAATGCCTTTAAAATTAAGGATACTATAGTACTGATTTTTCTTTACTAAGATACACATGAAGGGTTTGAAAAAAAAATCTGATTTCTTACCAAGACAATTTGAAGCATCAACTTGTTCTTTCAAAAAATCAACACACATTTTCTTCACAGGTTCAATCTGGTATTGATTTGCTGCATCTAATAAAGACTGAACATTGTTGCTATTCACAGAAATTCTGCAAGTAAGTTAAAGTAAATATTAACTTCCCAGAATATTTTATTATGTAAATAATGTTACTATAGAGTATATTACACTAGGCCCTGAAGTTAAAACAGACAATTAAATTTTGAAACAGTATGGCACAGAACCCCCAAATTCCTCCATCTTTGTTGCTTTTCATTCACATCATTTTTTTTTTACAGTACCTTGCTATGGTAAATATCAAACTTACTGTTCCATAACAGAAACATTTTTACCCCCCACTTACCTAGCAGTGTAAGCAAACTCCACAAGTTGCTCAATGATGTCAGGTTCAGCATCTTTGAGTTCTACTTCAAAAGACTTTGATTCAAGCATGTTAGCTAGAGTGAACAGAAGAAACATAAATGGCATGTGTAATGGCATTAGCTAAACTGAAGAACTAGAACATTTCAAGTCATGTGAGTTAGAATATGACAGATATCTCTGAAAAAAATTAATGCTGAGGCCAAGTAGTGGCATATCTGATAGATTGCACTTGCTATAATGTGCAAGAACCTGGGTTCAAGCCCCTGCTCCCCACTTGCAGGGGGGAAACTTCATAAATGGTAAAGTAGTGTCATACATACCTCCCTCCGCTTCCCTATCAAATCTGTCTCTACCCAGTAATAATAATAATAATAATAACCCTCAGAAATTTTAACATAAATATAAATTAATTGCCTATACATGAGATGTGTCTACAATAACCTAAGAAATTACTGAATTAGGATTCGACTTCCGGAGGTGGAGCTACGAGCAGCAGATCGCTTTCTCTCCTCACCTCTCCTCTCCTGGATCAACTAGGAATACCAAAGGAGACCACCTGGGACCGAAACAAGACAGGACTAGAATGACCACAGGAACCCAGTAAATTACCGGTGAGTACAAACACGTGTGGCTGGTGACAGAGAGGAGAGAAGGGCCTAAGGAGAGATTAAGTGACTGCTAACAGTTCAGCAGTTTATCAGTTGAGACACCACCTCCAGTCTGCTCCACCAACAAGGGGACAGCTTAAGGGAGGAGAGGACTCCCCAGAGACTCACCAAGTGCAACTCTGAGTCTCCACTGCTACTACACTCAGAATCTGGAGCAGCAACAGGGAGGGACACCAGAGGACAGAGATCTAACCAGGAAACTCAGAAGACCTATACCTCGATGGCATAGCTGAGGGGCTGTGAAAGTCTCTTTGCATAACCACTGGATTATCTCTGCCACACCCTGCTTTATCTCTTGGTCAGGAGTCAGTGATTAAGCTAAGAAGCCTATTGATAGTTTAAAAGCCCTCAGGCTCCCATAGCCTACAGGGAAGGAAAAAAAAAAAAAGAAAGAGGCTTTTAAACGACTGAGCTCCAACTCAGGGATTGAAATAACTGTTAACTTCCACCACTGTGAACCCTTTAATTAACTTACTTAGACACAAGTCAATCCAGGCAATAGTGATCAATAATTTAAAAAGTACTGATAAAGGGAACTCATAACATAATATATAAAATGTTTAAAACAACAAGAAAAAATATTGGAGAATGGAACCAGGACAAGAGTCCAGCTAAAAGTCCTCCAGAGGGTGAAGCACAAAATAAGGAGTTCAACATCCAAACATTAGCTAAGGAAATAATAACAGGAGTGAGTAAAGACTTTGAAAAAATTGTAATCAGAAATGCAGGAACAACAAATGAGAATATGGAAGAAAATACTAATTATCTCATGGTTATTAGAGAGCTGAAAGCTGAAATCGCTGAGCTAAGAATGCAACTAGCTGAACAAGCTAAAACAGTATCACAGCAGGGCAACAAAATAGATGAACTCCAGAAAACAGTAGAGGGCAGAGAGAATAGAATCTATGAGGCTGAAGACAGAATTAGCAAGATTGAGGATGAATTAGAGACAACTAAAAGAGAAGTAAGAGATCTCAAAAAGAGATTAAGAGATGCTGAAAACAACAACAGAGTCCTATGGGATGACTTCAAAAGAAACAATATACGCATTATTGGCATACCAGAGGAAGAAAGAGAAGGAGAGGAAGAAAGCATTTTCCAGGCCATAGTAGCTGAAAACTTCTCTAGTCTAGACAACATCAAAGACATAAAAATTCAAGAAGCCCAGAGGGTCCCAAAGAGAATTAACCCAGACCTAAAGACACCCAGATATATCATACTTAGAATGGAAAGGAATAAGGATAAAGAAAGGATCCTGAAGGCTGCAAGAGAAAAAAAAGAGTCACCTACAAAGGAAAACCCATAAGATTAGCAGCAGACTTCTCCATACAAACACTACAGGCCAGAAGAGAATAGCAAGATATCTATCAAGTGCTCAATGAGAAAGGCTTTCAGCCAAGAATACTATATCCTGCTAGACTGTCATTCAGACTAGATGGAGGCATCAAAACCTTCTCAGACAAGCAACAGTTGAAGGAATCAACCATTACCAAGCCTGCCCTGAAAGAAGTTCTGAAAGGTCTCCTATAAACAACCAGACCACCACAAATAGGACATATATTAAAACACTCTAAAACTCTACAAGAATGGCGTTAAAATATCTTCAATCTTTGATATCAATAAATGTCAATGGCCTGAATTCACCTATTAAAAGACACAGAGTAGGAAGATGGATCAGAAAACACAACCCAACAATATGCTGTCTACAGGAAACCCACCTAACTCAACAAGACAAACACAGACTTAAAGTGAAAGGATGGAAAACTATCATACAAGCCAATGGCCCACAAAAAAGGGCAGGAGCAGCTATTCTCATATCTGACATGATAGACTTTAAAATAGATAAGATTAAAAAGATAGGAATGGACACTACTTAATGCTCAGAGGATCAGTCAATCAAGAGGACTTAACAATTATTAACATCTATGCACCCAATGAGAAGCCATCTAAATACATCAAACTTCTGCTAAAAGAGCTACAGCAATATATTAACAGTAACACAATCATAGTAGGGGACTTCAACACCCCACTATCTCAACTTGACAGATAATCCAGGCAGAAAATCAATAAAGACATAAGGGAGCTAAATAAAGAGACAGATAAACTAGAACTATTGGACATTTTCAGAGTCATTCATCCCAAGAAACTGGAATACACATTTTACTCAAATCCACATGGGTCATTCTCAAGGATAGACCATGTATTAGGCCACAAAGACAGCATCAGCCAATTCAAGAGCATTGAAATCATCCCAAGCATCTTCTCAGACCACAGAGGAATGAAAATAACAGTTAACAATCAACAAAAGATTAGTAACAGTGCCAAAATGTGGAAGCTCAACAGTACACTTCTTAACAACTTCTGGGTCAAAGAGGAAATCAAGGAAGAAATCAAAATGTTTCGAGAGTTCAATGAAAATGAAGACACAAGCTATCAAAATATTTGGGACACAGCTAAAGCAGTCCTAAGAGGGAAGTTCATAGCTATACAAGCACACATTAGGAAACAAGAAAAAGCACAAATAAACAGCCTGATTGCACATCTTAAAGACCTAGAAGAAGAACAACAAAGGAACCCTAAAGCAACTAGATGGACAGAAATCACTAAAGTTCGGGCAGAAATAAGTAACACTGAGAATAGGAAAACCATACAAAAGATCAACGAAAGTAAATGTTGGTTCTTCGAAAGAGTAAACAAAATCGACAAACCTTTAGCCAGACTCACAAAACAAAAAAGGGAGAAGACCCAAATAAATTGGATACTAAATGAAAGAGGAGCTATCACAACAGACACCGCAGAAATTCAACATACCATGCGAGGCTTCTATGAACAACTATATGCCACCAAGCTAGAGAACCTGGAAGAAATGGACGATTTCCGAGATACCTACCAACTTCCAAAACTAAGTAAAGAGGAAGTGGATAACATGAACAGGCCCATCACAGCTAATGAAATTGAAACAGTTATCAAAAATCTCCCCAAAAATAAAAGTCCTGGACCAGATGGTTTTACAAATAAATTCTATAAAACTTTCAAAGAAGAACTAATACTTCTACTTTTAAATGTCTTCCAGAAGATTGAAGACACTGGAATACTCCCTGTCAGCTTTTATGAAGCCAACATCACCCTGATACCAAAAGCAGACAGGGACACAATCAAAAAAGAAAACTACAGACCAATATCTCTGATGAACATAGATGCGAAAATATTGAACAAAATTCTAGCCAACTGGATACAGCAGTATATCAAGAAGATTGTTCATCATGACCAAGTGGGGTTTATCCCAGGCATGCAAGGTTGGTTTAATATATGTAAATCAATCAATGTGATCCACCACATCAACAAAAGCAAGACTAAAAACCACATGGTCATATCAATAGATGCAGAGAAAGCCTTTGACAAAATACAACATCCCTTTATGATCAAAACACTACAAAAAATGGGAATAGATGGAAAATTCCTGAAGATAGTGGAGTCTATATATAGCAAACCTATAGCCAACATCATACTCAATGGTGAAAAACTGGAAGCATTTCCCCTCAGATCAGGTACTAGACAGGGCTGCCCACTATCACCATTACTATTCAACATAGTGTTGGAAATTCTTGCCATAGCAATCAGGCAGGAGTAAGGAATTCAAGGGATACAGATTGGAAGAGAAGAAGTCAAACTCTCCTTATTTGCAGATGACATGATAGTATACATGGAAAAACCTAAGGAATCCAGCAAGAAGCTTTTGGAAATCATCAGGCAATACAGTAAGGTGTCAGGCTACAAAATTAACATTCAAAAGTCAGTGGCATTCCTCTATGCAAACACTAAGTTAGAAGAAATTGAAATCCAGAAATCAATTCCTTTTACTATAGCAACAAAAACAATAAAATATCTAGGAGTAAACCTAACCAAAGAAGTGAAAGACTTGTATACTGAAAATTATGAGTCAGTACTCAAAGAAATTGAAAAAGACACAAAGAAGTGGAAAGATATTCCATGTTCATGGGTTGGAAGAATTAACATCATCAAAATGAATATATTACCCAGAGCCATCTACAAATTTAATGCTATCCCCATCAAGATCCCAAGCACATTTTTTAGGAGAATAGAAAAAATGCTACAAATATTTATCTGGAACCAGAAAAGACCTAGAATTGCCAAAACAATCCTGAGAAAAAAGAACAGAACTGGAGGCATCACACTCCCAGATCTCAAACTGTATTATAGGGCCATTGTCATCAAAACTGTGGTACTGGAACATGAATAGACACACTGACCAGTGGAATAGAATTGAGAGCCCAGAAATGAGGCCCCACATGTATGGACATCTAATCTTTGACAAAGGGGCCCAGACTATTACATGGGGAAAGCAGAGTCTCTTCAACAAATGGTGTTGGAAACAATGGGTTGAAACATGCAGAAGAATGAAACTGAATCCCTGTATTTCACCAAATACAAAAGTAAATTCCAAGTGGATCAAGGACTTGGATGTTAGACCACAAACTATCAAATACTTAGAGGAAAATATTGGCAGAACTCTTTTCTGCATAAATTTTAAAGACATTTCCAATGAAACGAATCCAATTACAAAGAAGACTAAGGCAAGTATAAACCTATGGGACTACATCAAATTAAAAAGCTTCTTCACAGCAAATGAAACCACTACCCAAACCAAGAGACCCCTCACAAAATGGGAGAAGATCTTTACATGCCATACATCAGACAAGAGGTTAATAACCAATATATATAAAGAGCTTGCCAGACTCAACAACAAGACAACAAATAACCCCATCCAAAAATGGGGGGAGGACTTGGACAGAATATTCACCACAGAAGAGATCCAAAAGGCCGAGAAACACATGAAAAAATGCTCCAAGTCTCTGATTGTTAGAGAAATGCAAATCAAGACAACAATGAGATATCACTTCACTCCTGTTAGAATGTCATACATCAGAAAAGGTAACAGCAGCAAATGCTGGAGAGGGTGTGGGGTCAAAGGAACCCTCCTGCACTGCTGGTGGGAATGTAAATTGGTCCAACATCTGTGGAGAACAGTCTGGAGAACTCTCAGAAGGCTAGAAATGGACCTACCCTATGACCCTGCAATTCCTCTCCTGAGGATATATCCTAAGGAACTCAACACATCCATCCAAAAAGATCTGTGTACACATATGTTCTTGGCAGCACAATTTGTAATAGCCAAAACCTGGAAGCAACCCAGGTGTCCAACAACAGATGAGTGGCTGAGCAAGCTGTGGTATATATACACAATGGAATACTACTCAACTGTAAAAAATGGTGACTTCACCGTTTTCAGCCGATCCTGGATGGACCTTGAAAAAATCATGTTGAGTGAAATAAGTCAGAAACAGAAGGATGAATATGGGATGATCTCACTCTCAGGCCGAAGTTGAAAAACAAGATCAGAAAAGAAAACACAAGTCGGACCTGAAATGGATTTGGCACATTGCACCCAAGTAAAAGACTCTGGGGTGGGTGGGTAGGGAGAATACAGGTCCATGAAGGATGATAAATGACATAGTGGGGGTTGTATTGCTAAATGGGAAACTGGGGAATGTTATGCATGTACAAACTATTGTATTTACTGTTGAATGTAAAACATTAATTCTCCAATAAAGAAATAAATTTTTAAAAAAAACTACTGAATTAGGGCACATCTTAGGGCTGTGAAGTCAGCAAGTCAGCAAATGGCTATGCAAAAATTAGGCTCTGAGTTCACAGGTTCAATCACAAACACCCTCACAAACCAGAGTTGATCAGTGCTTTGATCTCTCTCTCACTCATTAAAATAATATATTTTCCCTACCCAGGGCTGAGTGGTGACATACTTGGTTGAGAACACATGTTATAGTGCTCAGGGACCCAGGATCAAGCTTCTGGTACCCACCTGCATAAGGGAAGCTTCACAGGAAGTGAAGTGATGCAGGTGTCTTTCTATCTCTCCCTTCCCTCTCAATTTCTCTGTCTCTACCCAAAATAAACAAACAAAATTAGTGAAAAATGTCACTAATATTTCTCTGTTTCAAGTTGGGGGTATGGACTGACCTGCCAATGCCCATGCCCAGCGAAGAAGCCATTACAGAAGCCAGAACTCCTACATTCTACAACCCAAAAATAAATTTGACCCATACTCCCAGTGGGGGAGAAGTGATAGGAAGAAGAGGGCTCTGAAATCCAGCTCCATCAGGACCCAGAGAGAGAAGAGGAAAAAGAGAGGGACATTTGTAATAGGGTTATATGTAGCTTGGAAAGGAAGAGAAAACAGGAACTTTAAAAAAAAAAAAAAAAAAAAAAGAAAAGATCTTAGCCAAATTAATGCAAACAGTACACTCTGGATTGTCAATCCAGAGACATCAGGCCTGGGATGTCAACACTTCAGCTCTAATACTCAGATGAGACCTTGCCTAGCTCATAGGACTCCTTGGTTCCATTTTGGGTAGTGCACTTCCTAACAAAGTTACAGAACCTGGATATAGACCAGGGCCCAGGGAGATAGGGCACATGTATCTATGTTAGGGGGAAATATATACCTTAAAGTAAAAATGTGCAATAGTCTGCAATGACTCAATAAGTGCAGCAAGCAAGTAGAATGACCTAAAAAAAAAAAACACCATAAAGTACTTAATCAAATATTCTCTACTTAGGTCTATATACTCTCCTCATCTACTTCCTGCTTCACTTCCCTCAATCACTCTAAGTCTAACCTTGTCAGATAAAGTAGGGATTACAAAAACTGGATAAGGGCAAGAGACCACCATACTTTAATGATGGCCCTTTCAACCACTACCAGGCTACCCCATCATCTAGGGTCCTAGTCAGGGAATCCTGAAATTCCCACATAGATATTATGGGCCTAGACCTCTAACAGATCCCTCTCTCCACTGTCACTGGTCATCTCCATCTAGAACAACAAAATAGGCCCTCTTGTGGGCCTCCACAGGACCTTACCCTCAATGTAGAACAACAATGGTAGTGACTGCCCAACTCTCCAAAAGGAAGCTGGGTCAACATACTCTGCCACTCGAGGAAGACAGGTCCTGAAATGAGTGCAGCCTAGACTATTTCTAGCTGTGACCATGTGAGCTCAGATCTATAGGGAGGCAGAGGTTACACAGGCTCCTGTGCTAAATATGAATAGACATGGGCCCTAAGTCAGATCAATGAGGTTTACAGTTAACAGTATTTATATACTTTTCCCATATTTGGGAGCTACAGTCTATCCTGACCCAGCTTTCGAGTCCTATTTCCAACTCAGACAATACTTTCATCTCACTGGCATGTTAATTGTTGGGCTCAGGCAAAAATCAGTAAAGTCATGGGCCCCTTGGAATATATCTAAAATAACCTTTTTAGCTTCTTCTAACATGAAGACTCAAAATTTCATCTGCTATACATTTACCTTTAGGTTCCTGATTGTTAAACAATGTATTCTGCTTTAAATCTTAATGATTTTCAGGCACCAAGTTGCAGATGCTACCCCGACACCAACCTGATTTCCCTGGGCAGACGACCTCACGCATCTACCCGGAGCCCTGCACCAGTAGTGAAAGACAGAAACAGGCTGGGAGTATGGATCAAGCTGTCAATGCCCTTGTCTATTGGAGAAGCAATTACAGAAGCCAGACCACCCACATTCTGTACCCCATAAAGATCTCTGGTCCATACTCCCAAAGGGATAAAGAACAGGGAAGCTTAGGGAGTCAGGTGGTGGCACAGCGGGTTAAGTGCACGTGGCGAAGCACAAGGACTGGCATAAGTATCCTGGTTTGAGCCCCCCAGCTCCCCACCTGTAGGGGAGTCGCTTCACAAGTGGTGAAGCAGGCCTGCAGGTGTCTATCTTTCTCTTCCCCATCTCTCTCCATTTCTCTCTGTCCTATCCAACAATGACGGCATCAATAACTACAACAATAAAACAACAAGGGCAACAAAAGGGTGAAAATAAATAAATATATATATTTAAAAAAAGAATAGGAAAGCTTCCAATAGAGGGAATGGGATGTGAAACTCTGGTGGTGGGAACTGTATGGAATTGTACCTCTCTTATCCCACAATCTTGGCAATCATTATTAAATCACTAATAAAAAGGGGGTAATTATATAGAAATAGATAGTTGTAGAAATAATTGTTAACCCATATTTGCAACCTCAGGAAAACTGCTATAGCTTACAATAAAGGGATTGGGGATTCAGAACTCTGGTGGTGGGAACGGTATGTTGATATGTAATTTTGTAAATCAATATTAAATCACTAATAAAATAATAATAATATTTCTCTGTTTATTTGTCTTTTTTTTTTGTCAACAGGGTTTTTATTGGGGCCTGGAGCCTGCAATAGAATCTACCGCTCCTGGTGGCCATTTTTCCTTTCTTTCTTTTTTTAAATGTAACAGGATAGATATAAACTGACAGAGGAGGGGGAGGCAGAGATGGATAGAAATAGAGAGACACGAGTCGGATGGTAGTGCAGCAGGTTAAACGCAGGTTGTGCAAAGCACAAGGACCAGCACAAGGATCCTAGTTTGAACCCCCAGCTCCCCACCTGTGGGGAGTCACTTCATAAGCAGTGAAGCAGGTCTGCAGATGTCTATCTTTCTCTCCCCATCTCCCCATCTCTCTCAATTTCTCTCTGTCCTATCCAACAACAATGATATCAGTAACAACAATAATAACTACAACAATAAATCAACAAGGGTAACAAAAGGGAATAAAGTATTTAAAAAAAAAAAAGAAGAAGAAGAAGAAGAAAGAAAGAAAGAAATAGAGAGACACTGCAGATCTGCTTCATTGCTTGTGAAGCATCTCCGCCGGAGGTGGGAACCGGAAGACTCTAACCTGGATCCTCACTCAACTGGGTACACCAAAGCCCAGCTCCTCCTTATTCTTTCTACCTAATGATAAGGAAAAAAAAAACAAAACAAAACCAAGGCGTTCAATAAAAGCCATATCAATCATGCCTTTCAGGCAACTGAAAGTACATTTCTCCTTTAATCAGTCACCATTGTCACTTTCAAATATCCTCACTACTCTATGGCCTTAAGTTCTAGACAATTAAGAAATAGCATGTTTTCATCAGCTCCAACCTCATTTGCATAGAAACAAAACAGTGGTAGGTTTTATCTGAAAATACTTACTTGTGAACATCAAGTTAAAAAAATGGCTGGCAGCAGCAAGAACCACCCGATGAGCTGGTATCTTTCTTTCCTGAACCATAAGGATCACGTCACACAAAGTTTTCTAATCAAGACAGAAATAAGTGCCATTAGAAAGGAGCTATCTTAACAGGTGTATAAACAGGTGTATGCCAAATACTTTATCTCTATTTTGTCCGTAAATTCAGCCCTTTTCCAACACAGATTGGACCCAGTCAGGAAAATGTACAGAGTTGCTATCATGTGTCTGCTGTATCAGATTTGGCACTGAGATTCCCAATAGTGAGAAATAAAAGATTCTTATAGGGTCAGAGAAATAACTTAGTGCTAGAGTATGGAGCTTGGATACTTGAGGCCCCAGAAGACTCAGGTTTGACTTCTGATATGACCAGAGTTCTCTCTCTCCTTCCCTCTCTCCCTCCCTCCCCGAAAGGTAAATAACCTTTGAGGGGGCAAGATAGCTAGTTCACCTGGGAAGATGCCTGCCTGGCTGTGCATACAACTCAGATTTGAGCCCTGCCCCCAACTGCATGGACTTTGGTGCTGTAATTTCTTTCCTGACCTACCTCTTTTTCTCTGTTTCTGAAAAACTCTGCACAGAGTTGTGAAGTCCCAGTGATAACAAAAATTACACAAAAATAAATCAGATTTTTTATAATCAGAAAACCAAAATAGTAGTCTATAAATTATTTGAGGAAGGTGGTTTTTTGGACATAAATTCTACAGTATTTCCCAGGATGAGACTTCATGGTGACATTAAATGACATAAATGAAATATCATTGATAATTTTACAAACATAGCAAGCAAGCCTCATTTATTTATTTTTCAATTACATGTCCTTGATAAACACTATATTCTTCAATAAATTAGGCTTCAAAGGTTTTAACTTGAAACAAAAACTTTTTTATCTTATTTATTTATTTGATAGAAACAGACAGAAATAGAGAAGGGGGTGACAGAGAAGGCAGAGAGACAGAGAGATGCCTGCAACACTGCTTCACCACTTGCAAAGCTTTTCCCTTTCAGGTGGGGACCAGGGGCTCGAACCCAGGTCCTTGCACATTGCAACATGTGCACCCAACCAGATGTACCACAACCTGGCCCCAAAATAAAGAATTTTAATACACAGAATGACTACCCAGTGATATATTATTTATTTATGTGAGAGATAGATCCAGACATCACTCTGGCACATGTGCTGCTGGGGATCGAACGCAGAACCTCATGCTTGAGAGTACAATGCTTTATCTACTGCACCATCTCTCTGACCACTATATAATTTTTTTCCACCAGAGTTATTTCTAGGGTTCAGTACCTGCACGATAATTCCACCGTTCCTAGTGACCATCCACACACGCCCCCCCCCCCAATCAGGAGAGTGAGAAATAAGGGTAGAGGCAGGGGGGAGGAGGGAGAGAGAAAAAGAGAAACCTGTAACACTGCTCCACTGCTCATGAACTGTCCCCCACACCCCAACAGGTGTGGACCAGAGACTTGATCCTGGGTCCTCATATATGTCTTATAAGGAGGTAGGAGAACCTTAGCCAGATGCCAGGCCCCTGAGATACAATCCTCTCAAGATTGAGAGAAAATAACTGCAGTCACATCATAGTTTATCTCAAAAGTCTCCAAGGACAGCACCTAGACACCTTTAGATGGGAGACTGTCGGGTCTGCTGGTGATCAGAGCTTAAGGCAAGGTATTTATTGACAAACACTGTCATCCTTGAACAAGAAGATCAAAGATGCTTTTAGGTAAACAAACACAATAGGAACAATTGTCAAAGCACAAATTATCTTCAAGGTATGGAAGACATCAAGAATGTGGTAAACCTTGATTGCAATGGTCTTTGTCTGAATGTCACTTCAGGGAAGCAGCCAGAGGTTGGGGTTACAGATAATGCACTTGGCATAATCTCAAGGCCTGTGGGCTGCCATTGTAATGCTGACATTCTACACACTTCTCTGCCTTAAATGGGTGGGAGTTCAGACAACAAGAGCCTGAAGCCTTACTTACTGGACACCTGTTAACAATCAACCAGGCATGTTTTGTAAACATGGAACCTTTTAAGTAAATGCAATAGAATTTCTACTAACAACAAATATCAGAAAATCTGAGATCAGAAAACTTCAACCAGTGCATGAGCATTGGTAGTATGTATGGTCTACTACGGAAAGTTTCATGCATATAAATCACTACTATTTTTAGCCTTGTCATTGCATTTAAAATACCCAACTAGGATGGAATGCTTAAGAAAGGAAATAGACGTCAGAGTGAGCTAAGTGATCAATATAATTTATTTGGGAACAAAAAAAATTTATAGGGGATTGGGCGGTAGCACATGGTGCAAAATGCAAGGACTGGCATAAGGATCCTGGTTCGAGGCCCCAGCTCCCACATGCGGGGGGGGGGTCACCTCACAGACGGTGAAGCAGGTCTGTAGGTGTCTATTTTTCTCTCCCCCTCTCTGTCTCCCCTTCCTCATTCCATTTTTCTCTGTCCTATCAAAAAAAAAAAAAAAAAAAAAAAAACGAGGACATCAATAACAACAACAAGGGCAACAAGAGGAAAAAAATAGCCTCCAGGAGCAGTAGATTCGTAGTGCAGGCACAACCCTGGAGGCAAAAAAAAAAAAATTACAAAGAACTTGCTTGGAAATTATATACCTGTTACATATAGTTACAGGCCTTACTATTCCAATATTGTGTTGAATTATGATTGTTTCCTTTTATTTGTGAAGAAAAAGTAACTCTCAGGTGATTTTTGCTATAGCTGGTTTCCACTAGAACAAGGTGATTGTTGTACATGATGTCCAGTTAAAATTACTTGTCAGGCAAAAGATAAGGAGTTGAAGCAAAACATCTATTCTTTTGCGAAAGGGCGTGCAGCCAACAGTGGCAGTCAAGCAACAGCGCCCCCCCCCCACACACACACACAACCTCCCTCCCTTTTCCCTTATTTTATACCAGACACAGAACTGTCTCCTCCACCCCTGAGCTAGGCTTCAGAGTTGAAAATCTCAGAGTTGTCTAAATATGGAAAGGAAGAGAGTCTGAAGGTCTCTACTGGAAGAGTAACAAGCACTGCAAGTAACTATTATCTGACCTAAAGAATACAGAACGACTGATCACAGATGTTACAGATAATAATTTACAAAAACCTAATTTTTTTTGTATTGAACAATTGTTCCATTCATGTACCTTTGAAGAGAAGACCTAACTATCTCTTACAGTGATCAATCAAGATACTTAAGGAAAAGTGGGAAATAAAGTAGAGGACAAAGGGAAGGAATGGAGAAAAAAGAGGTAAGAGAACGAAAAAAGAAATCCAACAGAACAGTCAGCAAATCAGTTCAGTGTTCTCATAAGGAAAAGATCTTAAGACTTTTAGGTGTTAAGTTCCAGAAAACTTATTCTTCAAAAGAAAGGTATTATTTATATAAATTTTTTTTTTCCTAAGAAGTACTCAGCTAATGTTAATGAAGTGGATTTATGGGCAGCAAAGGAATTTTAGAGAAATTGAAAATTTCTGTAAGGCACTTTAATCTAAGAATAAAATTCAGCTGGCTATTAATTTGTTGGGGTTAGGGGGAGAAACTTATGTCTTATATTTATTTGACCATACCACACTGATTGATAGGATTCAACAAGAGTAGGGACTTATCCAAAGAGGGCCATTCTATCAATCACCTACAAAGAGATGTGTGTACAGACAGGAAATGAGAAGTGACAGAGAAACAGGGAGAAAGAGGGGCAATAGGTCCTAGATAAACTAAGAGAAATTTAATAAAACAAAATCTTGCCTTATGACTAATACACGTTCACTAGATAAAACTTAAGGAAACTGGGGTCAGGGCGGTGGCACACCTGGTTAAGGGCACACATTACAATGCAAGCCCCTGGTCCCCACCTGCAGGGGGAAAGCTTCACAAGTGGAGGAGCAGGGCTATAGGTGTCTCTGTATCTCTCCCTCTCTATTGCCCCCTCCCCTCTCAATTTCTCTGTCTCTATCCAATAATAAATTAAATTAAATTAAAAAACAACTTAAGGAAACTTTCCCCTTGCAGTTTCTTTGTATATGCCCTTTAATTTTTTTATATCTTTGTATATTATTTTTAACTTTTAGTCTCTTACAAACAGCACACATTACATATGTATTTTTTTATTAGTGATTTACTATTGATTTACAAATTTGTAAGGTAAAAGGGGTATAATTCCATACAGTTCCTACCACCAGAGTTCACTGCAGTGGTTCTTTCAAGGTCACCTCTATGGGCTGATTCTATAACTGTCTATCTTTATCTATGAATATATATATATATATATATATATATATATATATTCCCCCCTTTTTTTTCAATGGTCCTACCTTCACTTCCTTTTTAAAATTTTATTTGTGACATATTGACTTAAAGAATTATAAGATAACAGGGGTATAATTCTGCAGTATTTTCACCACCAGAGTTCTGTATCCCCATTCCCTCCATTGGAAGCTACAGTAGTTCTCCTGAGGTCATAGATATGGGCTGACTATTATTTCTACAACTATCTGTCTATAGTTATATTTATCCCCCCACCCTTTATGGTCCTGCCTTCTTTCTTTCTTTCTCAGTCACACCTATACCTATTACTACTTCCAAATATCCTTCCATTTTTCCTCTTCTCTCTCCAGGTCCTGATGGAGTGGGAGTTCAGAGCCCTCTGGTCATCTTCCTTTATCACTTCTTCCCCACTGGGAGTATGAACCAAAATTCTTTTTGTGGTGCAGAGGGTGGGAGTTCTGGCTTTTGTAATTGCTTCTCTATTAGAATGGATGTTGGCAGGTAGATCCATAGCCCAGTCCAAACAGCATACATTTTTCTTTTCTATCTTCTTCTTCTTCTTCTCCCTCCTCCTCCTCCTCCTCCTCCTCCTCCCTCCTCCTCCTCCTCCTCCTCCTCCTCTTCCTCCTCCTTCTTCTTCTTCTTTTTTACCAGAGCACTGCTCAGCTCTGGCTTATAGTGGTGCGGGGGACTAAACCTGGGACTTTGGAGCCTCAGGCATGAAAGTCTCTTTATATAACCATTATGCTATCTACCCCTGCCCTATAGCATACATTTTTATATGATTTAGGTTCAAGTACACAGCATCTAAGATTATTTTTAACAGGGTTTACTTTAAGTCTTTCCATTTATTGCCTATGATATAATTTGATCTTACACATGCCATTGGTGTTATGCTACTTTGCAGTTATTTTTTTTCTCTGATTGTCAGTTACTATTCTGGTCACATTTCCTTTGTAATTTTTCTGAACGTGTTTACAACACTGACAAGTATTTGCAAGCAGAATCTGACAGGGCATTAGTCAATTATAATTCTTCTGAAAGGAGGGTTAAATAATAATAGTTCCTGGGAGTCAGGTGGTAGCGCTGTGGGTTAAGTGCACGTGGCACAAAGCGCAAGGACGGGCATAAGGATCCCGGTTTGAGCCCCGGCTCCCCATCTGTAGGGGAGTTACTTCACAAGTGGTGAAGCAGGTCTGCAAGTGTCTGTCTTTCTCTTCCCCTCTGTCTTCCCTTCCTCTCTCCATTTCTCTCTGTCCTATCCAACAACGATGACATCAATAATAACTACAACAACAAAATAACAAGGGCAACAAAAGGGAATAACTAAATATTTTTTAAAATAATAATATCAGAAATTTGTTTGGCTTTGTATGTTAACTCTCTTTTCAGCCACCAGGTTCCAGATGCCAGCATGATGCCAACCAGACTTCCCTGGACAGACGACCCCACCAATGTGTCCCGGAGCTCCGCTTCCCCAGAGACCCACCCTACTAGGGAAAGAGAGAGGCAGACTGGGAATATGGATCGACCAGTCAACACCCATGTTCAGCGGGGAAGCAATTACAGAAGCCAGACCTTCCACCTTCTGCAACCCACAATGACCTTGGGTCCATACTCCCAGAGGGATAAAGAATGGGAAAACTATCAGGGGAGGGGATGGGATATAGAGATCTGGTGGTGGGAATTGTGTGGAGTTGTACCCCTCCTATCCTACAGTTTTGTTAATGTCCCCTTTTAAAAAAAAAAAAATTTTAAAAAAGAAATAATAATAATAATAATAGTTCTCGACACACCAATGTGAAGCTCCAGAGCCCTACCTACCTTACTAGGTAAAGACAGAAACAGGCTGGGGGTATGGATAAACCTGCCAATGTCCATGTCCAGCAGAGATGCAATTACAGAAGACAGAATTTCCACCTTCTGCACCCCATAAAGAATTTTGGTCCATACTCCCAGAAGGATAAAAAATAGAGAACTGGGGGTTGGGTAGCGCAGTGTGTTAAGCACACGTGGCACAAAGTGCAAAGACCAAAGGATCCCGGTTCGAGCCCCAGCTCCCCACGTGCAGGGGAGTCGCTTCACAGGCGGTTAAGCAGGTCTGCAGGTGTCTATCTTTCTCTCCCCCTCTCTGTCTTCCCCATCTCTCTCCATTTCTCTCTGTCCTATCCAAGAATGATGACATCATCATCAACAACAACAATAATAACAATACCAATAAAACAACAAGGGCAACAAAAGGGAAAACAAATATTTTAAAAATAGAGAACCTTCCAAAAGAGGGGATGAGAAATGGAACTCTGGTGGTGGGAACTGTGTGGTATTGCGCCCCTGTTATCTTACAAATCTTGTTAATCCTTATTAAATCACTAATAAAAATTTTAAAAATAGTTCTATTAATATAAATCATGTAAAATTAAAAAAGAAATACTTTACATAGAAAACTTTAATAGATAGCAAAAGGGTGCTTGCTGATAAATTCAAAATTCACTTCTTAATGCTTCAGGAGCAGTGAAAAAGTGCTGCAGGTGTCTCTCCCTCTCAATTTTCTGTCTCTATCCAAAATAAATCTGGGGGAAAAAAGACATTAAAAAAATTTAAGGGGGGAGCTCAAGAAGTCACTTAGTGAGTCACATGTGAGTGAAACCCTGAGTTAATCCCCAGTGTCACAGAAAAAGAAGAGGAGAAGGCAAAGGAATGAGGACAGATCTTACAGTAAGTGGAAATCTGGTATACACTAAATAATATTTACAAAATATAAGAAAGTAGCAAAATATTTAATGTGTTGAAACATTCGGTATATTGTAACAGTGGATCTAAGTCACACATTTTTCAAAAACTACAGAAATGAACAGACGCAAAGTCTCCCAATGCAAATTATACTAATAGTGACACAATTGTGGCTCATCAATTCTAATAAATGTAGCACACTAATGCAACACACTAACAGGGAAGCTCTGTATGTGTGAAGAGAGCAGCTGCTAAAAGAGAAGAGTTTCTCAATTTCTTAGCCTCAATTTTTCTAAAAACAAATTGTTCTAAGAAAATAAGTATTAATTTATTTTTTTTTAGAGAAATGGAGAGAGGAGGGGAAGACAGAGAGGGGGAGAGAAAGACAGACACTTGCAGACCTGCTTCACCACTTGTGAAGCCAATTCCTTTGCAGTTGGGGAGCCGGGGTCTCAAAATGGGATCCTTATGCCAGTCCTTGCGCTTTGCATCACGAGTGCTTAAGCCGCTGCACTACTGCCTGACTCCTGAAAATAAGTATTAATTTTAAAAATGTGATGAGATGGAACAATTCAAAAAATGTTTAATTGTTGCCTATTTAGTGAAAACTGTAGATTTTACTTTCATAATGTTCCATCTTCTCTTCACATGTAAAGGTGTAACTACAGGATGGACAGGAGTATGATAGAGGTCACTGGGCATAACTGGCCAGGTCTCTTGACTCCTTCCACTAGTCTGACCCCAACGTGATAAACAGTTCAGTGGGGCAGGTCTATTTCCTGTGACAGAAGAGGACTGTTCTTACCAATGGCTATTCTGCTGCTTCAGACTGAAGTCTAGGGAAGAATGGAGAAGAAGCTCAATTTTGTGCTTAGGTCAAAGTCACATTCTCTAGTTTGTCAGCACCACTGAATTATGTCTCAAGTGTTCAGAACCAGCACTGAGAGAAGAGCTCTCAACTTCATAAGCAAAATCACACATTAATACTGCAAAAGGAGATGAATTCTAGTGCTGTTCCAGCTCTAGTGCTTTCCAAGCTTTAAAGGAACTTTTTTGGGGAAACATCCTTTAGTAGGAAAGATTCACTTCAAAACAAGCAACTTTCTTTACCTGTTTGCCAGCCAGAACTGCCAAAGGCAAGATAGGTTCCATGTAGAGTTCACTGCACTGTATAAGGTCCTATATGTAACAGTAAGTGCTGGCATAAGCAGGAGGCATGCAACCAGTGGCCCCAAATTCTACTCTGTCACATCTCAAGGAGAGGACTAACCTCTGAATGTAGGTAACTTATCAATAAGGTTCTGCAACCAGTCCCTCTCAGTGTGAATTCAACTTGGCCCTAGGGAAGACCCCTGAGCTTCAGCTATAGTTGGGTGGTCGATTTAAATCACCGAAAATGTAAAGGGAGATGGAGCCCTTGTTATCTAGGGATAAATCATTTTCTTGATTTGAAGTACTAGAAAAACCTCAACAAACTATAATAACAAAGGCAAAGAGAAAATCTTTCTAGAAACTATTTTTGTTCAGAAAAGAAAAAAAGAAAGCACTGTACTTAAACATACATACAATCAGAATAATGCAAGTTGTAAAAGAAAATAAAAAGAAATAAAGAAAAACAAAGGAAGAGGCCCAGACTAACAAAGAAAAAAAAAACTTAAAAAAAAAATTTATTCCCTTTTGTTGCCCTTGTTTTGTTTTATTGTTGTAGTTATTGTTATTGATTTTACGTTGTTGGATAGGACAGAGAAATGGAGAGGGGTGGGGAAGACAGAGAGGGGGAGAGAAAGACACCTGCAGACCTGCTTCACCACTTGTGAAGCAACTCCCCTGCAGGTGGGAGCCAGGGGCTCGAACTGGGATCTTTACGCCAGTCCTTGCGCTTTGTGCCACCTGCACT
This sequence comes from Erinaceus europaeus, assembly GCF_950295315.1. NCBI lineage: Eukaryota > Metazoa > Chordata > Mammalia > Eulipotyphla > Erinaceidae > Erinaceus > Erinaceus europaeus. The sequence goes on from NC_080169.1 coordinate 28,810,628, forward strand.
TAACCTGCTGCGCTACCGCCCGACTCCCAAAAGAAAGTTTTTTAAAATAATTTTTAAAAATATTTATTTATTTATTCCCTTTTGTTGCCCTTGTTGTTAAATTGGTATAGTTATTATTGTTGTTATTGATGTCATCATTGTTAGATAGGACAGAGAGAAATGGAGAGAGGAGGGGAAGACAGAGAGGAGGAGAGAAAGATAGACACCTGCAAACCTGCTTCACCACTTGTGAAGCGACTCCCCTGCAGGTGGGGAGACAGGGCTCAAATCGGGATCCTGACGCCAGTCCTTGTGCTTTGCGCCATGTGCGCTTAACACGCTGCACTACTGCTGGATTCCCAAGAAACTTTTTTAAAGGAACATATTAGGCCAATAGCTTTCAAAGGGTAACAAGAAATACTTTAGCGTAACTGCCCTTCAAAAGGCAGAACTAGGTCCACTGGAGAAGCAATTACAGAAGCCAGAACTCCCACCTTCTGCACCCTATAAAGATTTTTGTCCATACTCCTGGAGGGGGAGAAATGTTAGGGGAAGATGACCAGATAGCACTGAACCATTAAGACCCAACAAGAGAAGAGGAAAAAAGGAAGGACATTCTCGGAAATAGCAATAAGTAGAAGGAAGAGAAGGCAGGACCATAGAAACATGGGCAAATACATATGTACATATTAATGCACTGAAACATTTTGTATATTTTAACAGTGGGTCTAAGTCATACATTTTTCAAAAACTAGAGAAATGTGCAGACACAAAGTCTCCCTAATGTAAACTATACTAATAGTAAAACAATTGTAGCTCATCAATCATTAACAAGTGTAGCACACTAATGCAACATACTAATAGGGAAAGCTCCATATTTGTGAAGGGAGCAGCTGCTTATAGAGTTTTATTATATTTATATTACGTTATATCTATATATAAATATAGATATAGAAATAATAGTCAACCCATATTTGTGATGTTGGGAGAACTACTGCAGTTTCCAACGGAGGGAATGGGGACACAAAACTCTGGTGGTGAGAATGATGTGGAAGTATACCCATTATCTCATAATTTTGTAAATCAATATTAAGTCACTAATAAAAAAAAAAAGATGGGACTAGGGAAAAAACTCACTATTTTGTTATTTATTTAAGGAAAGTGATATGGACCAAAAAGATAAATGGAGCAATCCTTTATCCACTGCATCACCTCCTAGGTCACTTAAATATTAATTTTAACAACCATAATTCTACAGTACATAACTAAAGTATATGTTGTATTATTACAAAGTATATAATATATTTCATAGATAAGAACTTTCTAGTAGATGCTATACCCCTCCTTGATCCCCCCCCAACACACACACACAGTGAATGGCCTCAAGTTATAAAACAGGCTTCTTTTCAAGATCTTATCTCCTCTGGTCTCTTTACTCATAGAAAACCAATACTAGAAATTAACCGAGACTATGTCCATCAGATCCTCTGTACCCAGGACTTGAAATTCTGAGAAATAGAATTAAAACTGAAGAGCAATAAAGCCTTTGGGGGCTGCCCTGAATCTTACACTTGCCAAACTTAATTGTCTTGCTTCTCAAAAAGGAATCTAAACAGAGTCATGCCTCCCTGAAGATGAGCTTCTGTACTCATTCACTCAGCACACACATGTGAAGTGTTACCACAGCAGTATGCACTAGACAGTATGTACTGGAATCAAGAGGGAAAAGATAAATCCCTTTCCACTATTCTATTAAAAACTTTACTAGTTTTCAAATCCAGAGGAAATTTTATCTTTACTTCCTCACAACATTTGATACTCTAGTCTTCATTTTTTTAAACTTATATCCCCGTTTCAATGACCATATTTCCTGCTGTCTTTCTTCTACCCTTTAATCTCCCATACATGTTTCTTCCTATCCTGTGACATGTTGGTACTCCCTTGGCCCTCAGAGCTTCATCCTCTGCTGGTTTTCTTCTTACTCTGCCCCTATGTGAATGTGCTTCACCATTCACGAAGCTTTTCCCCTGCAAGTGGCAATCAGGGATTTGAATTCAGGTCCTTGTGCACTATAATGTGTGAACTTAACCAGATGTGCCACTGCCTGGCCCCTTTTCTTTCTCTTTCCTTCTCTATCTCTCATGCTCTATCAAAAAGGAAGAAAAAGGAGAGAGAGAGAAAAAAAAAAAGTCCACTGGGAATGGTACAGTCATGTAGTCACCAAACCCCAAAGATAATCCTAGTGGTAAAGAAGCTTATGCTGCTGCCCATGCAGAATCTCTCCTTTTACCACTTTGTATAGGACTAGCTATGAATTGTGAAGTTTTAGAAAGATGGAATTAGGGAGTCGGGCGGTAGCACAGTGGGTTAAGTGGAGGTGGCGCAAAGCTCAAGGACCATCGTAAGGATCCCAGTTTGAGCCCCCAGCTCCCCACCTGCAGAGGAGTCACTTCACAGGTGGTCAAGCAGGTCTGCAGGTGTCTATCTTTCTCTCTGCCTCTCTGTCTTCCCCTCCTCTCTCCATTGCTCTCTGTTTTATCCAACAATGATGACATCAACAACAACAACAATAATAACTACAACAATAAAACAACAAGGGCAACGAAAGGGAATAAATAAATATTTTAAAAATCTTTAAAAAAAAAAAGAAAGATGGAATTATTGGAATTCAAGTATTCTAATTTCATACTGTTCTCACATTCTTGTAGGAGTATTTCTGGGTATAGAGGGTCCATACAATCCAGGTACTAATTATCTTGAACCTCAAAGGAGCAGATAATAAAGGGGACCAAAATAGTCATAAAAATACAGCAGGGCCAGGTGGTGGTGTACCTTACTAAGTGCGCACAATACAGTGCACAGGGACCCATGTTCAAGTCCTGGTCTCCACCTACAGGGAAGAAAGCTTCACAAGTGGTGAAGCAGGACTGCAGGTATCTGTCTCTTTCCTTCTCTATCTCTTCCTCCCCTCTCAATTTCTCTGTCTCTACCCAATAATAAAATAAATAAAATATAATTTTTATTTAAAAAATTTATTAGTTATTTATTATTGAATAGGGACAGTCAGAAATCAAGAGGGAAGGAGAAGAGACAGAGACAGAGAGACATCTACAGCACTGCTTCACCACTAGTGAAGTTTCTCCCTACAAGTGAGGATCAAGGGCTTGAACCTGGGTCCTTGAGCACTGTAACATGTGCGCTCAACCAGGTGCGCCTCCACTTGGTCCCAATAAAGTATAATTTAAAAAATGTCAGGGGGGTGGGCAGTGGCACAGCGGGTTAAGCATACAGGGCACAAAGTGCAAGGACCAGCATAAGGATCCCGGTTTGAGTCCTTGGATCCCCACCTGCAGCGGAGGTTGCTTCACAAGCAGTGAAGCTGGTCTGGAGGTGTCTTTCTCTCCCCCTCTGTCTTCCCCGTCTCTCTCAATTTCTCTGTCCTATCCAAAGTAACAACAGCAATAGCAACAACAATAACAACAGCAACAATAACAAGGGCAACAAAATGGGAAGCAAGTGGCTTCCAGGAACAGTGGCTTCATAGTGCAGGCACTGAGCCCCAGCAATAACCCTGGAGGCAAAAAAAAAAAAAAAAATTCAGGGGCCAGGTGGTGGCACACCTGGCTGAGCACACGTTACAATGCATAAGAACCTGAGTTTGAGCCTCTGGTCCCCACCTGCTGAGGGAAAGCTTTGCAAGTAGTGAAGCAGGGCTGCAGGTATGTCTCTGTCTTTCTACAACCTCCTACCCTCTCAATTTCTTGGTGTCTCTATCCAGTAAAGGTAAAAAAAATTTTCAGTGAAGAATAAGAACACTTATAAAGTTGGTTCACATTCAAGCATTCTTCTTCTGGCTCAGACCAGCTTATATTTCTACCAATTCCTGTCAAATGCTTATTGCCAATCATTATGAAAGAATTTATGTGTTATGCTGTTAAGTAGAATAACACATAGACAACAGAAACCAATGATGAAGTAAAATCTTTAAAAAGACTTAGAATGCCATGACACTGGTAATAGTGCTTTTGGAGAATATCTGAAAAATATACAAAACCAATGGTACTCAGTTAACCATTATGGAAGAAATCCTTGATTGATCATAAAGTATCGTTTCCCCTCATCTTTACTCAGTAACAAAATCCGAAGTTTTCAGTAACTGTATTTTAAAAGTAAAGAATACAGGTGTTGATATGTTCTAAACCTAATCTAAGAAATGGTTTTGAATCCATTTTTAAGATCAAAGAGTTAGCCATACTGTTAAAGTACCCTCTCCCTAAGTAAACCTCTGCAATCCAGGAGCACTGTAGCCATACAAGAGATGAGGTAATGCTTTGTAATGTGACAGACTGTCCAAGGGTGGAAAGACATATTTGGGGGGTGGACCGTGGAGTAGAAGAGCTGCTGGAAACAAATTTGAACATTGGTAAACTATGCTCAACAACTGCTCACACAGCAGATGTAGCCAAATGTACCAGCAATCTTAAGTCAGTGGTGTAAACAGAAAAATGTTTATATGAATGGAACGTGTACAAATGAAAAACGCATTGAATACAGATACTTATTTAGCACAAAGGCCAGAAAAAATATATTTAGTGTATATTCATGCACCATGCCAAGTAACTGACAAGCAAACACAAGATTCTAGAAGTTAGTTTGCTTAACCAAGCTATGAGCTAATATGCTGTTGGCCATATTTACATCAGAACTACTAGATAAACAAAGCAGGTTTGCTGTTATCCATACTCACATCCTGCTTCTGTCCTCTGGACAGAAACAGGACCACATTCACAAAATCAAAACATTTCCACAAATTCCCTTGGTTGAGTATTTCCTATAAACATTTAAATAATCAAATAAGTAACTGGCTTTCCTATGTTTACTGACGGTGGTATGGGATGAAAAGGGGGGGGGAATAAAATAGCCTTCTGTAGCCTACATTTCACGATCTAAAAAAAAATTTTTTTTTTTTTGGTCACAACCCACCTTTCTGAGCGTGCTTAAGACTTTCATTAAAGAGCCACACACCAAAGACAGAACAAAGAGCTGCTTTTAATAACAAGGGAGCCCAGTGGCTTTTCGAGGACTGTTTCTAGTGTAAATAAACACGTAGTGGAGGGGCTGACCTTAACCAGCTCTGCAGGGTGAGGCCGAGGGGGCCGGGAGCCTGCTGGCAGCGGAGCCAGAGCTTCTCTATCGCGGGGCTGCCAGCCGGCTGGGCTCCGGGCCCAGCAGCTTCTCCGCATAGGTCTCACACCTTACAAGGGCCGGCGGGGGAGAGATCCTCGCCCCACCAGCCGATCCGAGGGCAGAGCCGTAACACAACCGACACCCGCCGCAGGCGCCAGAGGAATCTCAGGGGAGACCCGGGTGCCGCCTCACCCGCAGACCCCGCGCCGAGTTTGCGAGAGAATCGTTATAATGCCGTCGCCCGCTGAGCGCAGCTCCTTTGACGTGCAATGATAATGACAGCAATAATAGCAATAATAATAATAATAACAATAATAGAAGGAAAGAAATGCGAGCTCAGTGGGTGGGGGTGGGCAGCGAGGGACACACAGCTCGGAGCACCCCTCCAGCCCTTCCATCAGCACCCTCTCGAGACCATACCTGTTTTCGCATGTTATTCATGACGCCCATGAAACCCGCCAATAATTTAGCTTCTTCTCGAGCAGCAAGTTTCTTCTCGGTCTTCTTCTTGTTGCTCTTCTCCACCCCGGAGGCTGCCATGCTCCGTCAGCTCGGTTCACAGCCGGAGCTGGCCAGGGCGGGTGCGGGTTTGCACGCTCCCGACACGATGAATTGTGGCTGCTCGACACCCAGCGCGAACTGTGCCTGTGCCTGTGCCAGTGCCAGTGCCTGTGCCAGTGCCTGTGCCAGTGCCAGTGCCTGTGCCTGTGCCTGTGCCTGCAGCGCCTGGCTCCCCACCGGGCCCTAGGCGGCGACCGCGAAGGACAAAGCCGAAGGAGCCCTCGGAGGTGACGTGGGCCGCTCGGCTGCGTCCAGCCCGCAGCGGAACCCGGCCAAGGAGCCTGCGCGCTCCCTTAGGGGGCGGGGGACATTTTGAAGGGAGCGGGGGGCGTGGTCTTTCGTCATCGCCGCGCGCCGCCGGAGAGATGCGACGTGTCGGTTCCGCCGTTGCTTATAGTGGGTCTGAGTTTTCGCTCAACTGATCCCGGGTTGTGTCTGCCAGTCTTTCTGCCCGAGACAGCTTTTACAAATATAGTTTATAGGTCGACACCATCTTTTAAAAATTTTTATTAGTGATTTACAAGACTGTAGGATAACAGAGGTATGGTTCCACTCCCTAAATTCTATGCTGCACCCACCAATAACCATCATAATGCGAGATTATCTTTTAAAAACGATTTTATTTTACTTTAATGAGAGACAGGGAGAATGATACAGATATGAGGGAGAGAGACACACACGAGAGCACTGCGTAGTTCTGCAGTGTGGTGCTGAGGACTGAAGCCGGCTGGGACTTCGGAGCCTGAGGCATGAAAGTCTTTTGGATGGCCATTATGCTGTCTCCCCAGCCATTTCTCCCCCACCCCGTTTTATAATCTGGGGCCGGGGTAGGACAGTCCCTGGTAAAGTGTAAACCCCTTACAAAGGAAGGCTGTGGGAGGTTGGGGGTGGGTTGGTGGCGCACCTGGTTACGCACACACATTACAGTGCACAAGGACCAAGGTTCAAGCTTCAAGTCCCCACCTGCAGGGGCTGGGAGAGTGAGGCAGAGAAATACCCCAGCAGCACTGCTTCATCGCTGTGAAGCTTTCCCCTTGCAGGTGGGGGTGGAGGCTTGATGCGCATGGTTCTCCTCCCTCTCAATTTCACTCTGTCTTATCAAATAAAATGAATAAAATTTTTAAAAACTCATTATGTGCGGCAGAAGATTTATTTGGGATTTGTAAAGCAAGACTGCAGCCTTCGTTAGTGTCTCCTTCAAGTGTGGTGCCTTCCTACTTAGGTTGAGTTACTCCCAATGTTTGAAACAGCTCAGGTGTCAGTTCTATAAACTTTGTTAGTACAGTGGGTACCACAGCTTTAGGAGTTCTTGAGTTCTGACCCCAGCATCAAATGGGAGCACTATAGAATTTGGGAAGTGCCACTGAGATTGAGGCATTGCTATAGTGTCTCTCCCTGTCTCTTTGAAATAAAAAATGAAAATAATGCTTAGAAGTACAGTCATCATACATATGCAAGCCCCTGTACCATACACACACAAAGAAGAGGGCAAGAGTGAGAGTGCTTTGATTAGATTTTCCCAAGTCTTCTAATGGAAATTAAAACTAAGAAAAAAAATCAATAAATCTATCAAATTGTTTACATTTGAAATAAATGGAAGGAGAGATAGCATAGTAATTATGCAGAAAGACTTTCATTCCTGGGACTCCAAAGTTGCTTAGGGCACCAATACAAGTTTGGGCTAGCAAAAGATGGACCAAAACGTTTAAAAGAAAAAATTCAGGGAGTTAACGCAGCGGCTAACCGCAGGAGGCGCAAAGCTCAAGGACCAGTGTAAGGATCCCGGTTCGAGCCCCTGGCTCTCCACCTGCAGGGAGGTTGCTTCACAAGCAGTGAAGCAGGTCTGCAGGTGTCTATCTCTCCCTCTCTCTGTCTTTCCCTCCTCTCTCCATTTCTCTCAGTCCTATCCAACAACGACGACATCAATAACAACAATAATAACTACAACAATAAAACAACAAGGGCAACAAAAGAGAATAAATAAATAAATAAATAAATCAGTAATGGGCTGTGCATGGTCAGGAAAGACCTTAAATGACCTCTGGTTGACTTTTTTTTTTCTTTAATTACCACCAGGGTTATTACTGAGATAGAGACAGAGGGACAGGGAGAGAGTGTGTAAGAGACCATAGCAGTGAAGTGTCCTTCAGTGTGGTGGGGGCTGGGCTCAGACCTGGGTCACATACATAGCAAAGCAGCACACTATTTAAGTGAACTATTTTGCTGGACCTGTCACTTTTTTATCAGACAAATTTAACTGGAAATGTTGAAGGAAGGGAAATGTTGAAGGAAGGGAAAGGAGGGGAGGGGAGGGAAGAAAAAAGAAAAGAGCAAAAAGGGAGAAAGGGAAGGGAAGGGAAGGGAAGGGAAGGGAAAGGAAGGGAAGGGGAAAAGGGAAATGAAAAACATCTGCCTCAGGGATCTTATTGAAGCACTGCCAAAATACAATAAATGAAACAATATATGCATATATGCATTTGCATTTATACCTATATGTGTATGTGATATATATATATATATATATATATATCCATCCACACATACATACAAATATGTAGATATTTAATTGCAACTGAGATTTCGCTGCACTGGGCTGTCTTTAAAAATAATTGTTGGGGGCCAGGTGTTAGTGTAGTGGGAATTAAGTGTGCATGGTCCCCAGCTCCCCACTAGGGGGGGTCACTTCATGGGTGGTGAAGCACGTCTGCAGGTGTCTATCTTTCTCTCCCCTTCTCTGTCCTCCTCTCTCAATTTTTCTCTGTCCTATCCAGCAACAACAGCAGTGGCAACAATAACAGTAATAACTACAACAAGGGCAACAAAGTGAGAAAAATGGCCTCCAGAAGCAGTGGATTTCTAGTGCAGGCACCGAACCCCAGCAATAACTCTAGAGGCAATAAATAAATAAATATAATGATAATAATTGTTATTATTATTGACTTAACAAGGTCTATACACTTATTAGATTTTAGGGGTGTAATCCCACATCACATATGTGTATGTATAATTAACTGCATCTAAAGTTTCTTTGCTTGAGCTGTAACAGGATAGGGGGCTCAGAGGACTGAGCATATTCCTCAGATGTATGAGACCTAGCACTATGCTGAAAAGATGTTTTGGTGTCTCTCTTATAAGTAAATATCTGTCAGAGAAGATAACTATTTTTGATGTATTTATTTTTTAATTATTTGATAGGACAGAGAGCAATTGAGAGGGTAAGGAGAGATAGAGAAGGAGAGAGAGAAAGATGTAGCATTGTTTCACCACTCATAAAGCTTCCCTCCTGCAGGTAAGGACTGAAGTTTTGAATCCAGATCCTTGCACAATGCAGAGCATGTGCTGTACCAGGTACATCACTGCCCAGCCCCCAGAAAAAATATTTTACAGATCTGTGAGTTCTCAAATGACCTAGCAGCCATTCTCAGTCACTAGAGATGGACTGTAACAATAAGCACAAAAATCAAGGTTCTTCTGCAATGTTTCTGGTCAGTGAGGAAAGTCTGAAGCAAGACAAGACATGAAGCAGCAATATTCTCCTCAGCTCCAGCATCATTTTAAGCTTCTGCTTATTGGCCTTGTTGCTACTGAAACCTCTCCTTGGTTTGTCTGTGTAGTCCAGAAGCCAGAAGCCAGAAGCCAGGATGTCCTCAAGAAAACTTCAAATGTTCTTCCTGCAGTGAACAGTGGCAATAGGTGGGGGTGGGGAGGAGGCAGAGAAGAATTTTGAGCAAATAATGACATCTATCATACTCAATAAATTAGCAAGATTAAATAATGGATATTAATCAAAGCATTCTCCATGCACAGTGCTTCTTATAAGTAAACTGTCTTAGCAAAATTCCAAATAGTGAAAAACTCTTTTGTATTTCTTGAGTCAAATACAGTATGATATAAACCTAGTATTACTTAGTATTTGTGTTTTTGTTGCAAGACTGCAAAATTACTCATGATATAGAAACTTAGAGGAGATTTAGTTACTTTATTGTGTCTATGCAGAACTTGGTCTTGTGATCTGGTGGGTAGTAAGAAAGAAAAAAAACAAAGGAAAAGAAAGTTGAATTTAAATGCATTCTGATCTAGTAATTAAAACCATTATCTTTATGTAGTTATCAGTTCTCAGATTTATTTTTTATTTTTTTAAATTTTTTTGCCTCCAGGGTTATTGCTAGGGTTCAGTGCCTGCACCATGGATTCACTGCTCCTGGAGGCCATTTTTTTCCTTTTGTTGCCCTTGTTGTAGCAGCATTGTTGTGGTTATTATTGTTATTGTTGATGTCGTTCATTGTTGGATAGGACAGAGAGAAATGGAGAGAGGAGGGGAAGACAGCAGGACTGAAAGACAAATGCTGGAGAGGTTGCGGGAACTAAGGCACCCTCCTGTACTGTTGATGGGAATGTAAATTAGTCCAACCTCTGTGGAGAGCAGTCTGGAGAACTCTCAGAAGGCTAGAAATGGATCTTCCATATGACCCAGTAATACCTCTCCTATGGATATATCCTAAGGACTCAATCACACCCATCAAAAAAGATATGTATATATCTATGTTCATAGCAGCACAATTTGTAATAGCCAAAACCTGGAAGCAACTTAGGTGTCCAATAACATATGAGTGGCTGAGTAAGATGTGGCATATATATGCAATGAAATATTACATGCATATATAATATGAGAGATTCCTGGGGCTAAAGCCCATATCTACTACCAAGCAGCTGGTAACAGTCTGGCAGTTTGCCAATTGAGAAGCCAAAAAGACTGCTGAAGGGAGGAAAGGACTCCCCTAAGAGTTATTTCAACAAATGCAACTGTGAGTCTCCATTTGTAACTGCCCTTAGAGGCTGGAGCAGCAAAGGGGAAGCCCTGTGCTAATATCTGGAGGCAGAGAACTGACCAGGAAACTCAGGAGAAGAGCTACACCCCGGTGGTCTAGCGGTGGGGCTGTATAATGGGAGCCTTTACACACTGTTCTCCTGATGAGAACATGGTAAATAATTGCCTCAGAACCTACATACTATAAATGGGACTTGTTTAGAAACTCACAGGGCCCAGCAGTGTTGCCTGGCTTGACAGAAGAGCTGAATTGAGCCCAGAGCTTTGGATCCTTGGGGTGTGGGAGTCTCTTTGCATAACCACTGTGCTATTTCTCCCCCACTCTGCTTTGTCCCTTGGTCAGGAGTGAGTGATTAAGCTAAAAAACCTACTTATAGGTAAAAAGCCCTCAGTCTACCATAGCCTACAGGGAAGAAAAAGAAGAGGCTTTAACAGCCACTGTGCTTCAACTCGGGGATTGAGATAGCATTGAAACAACTGTTAATTTCCACAACTGTGAACTCTTCTAAGTACCTTACTTAGACATAAGTCAATCTAGGCAAGAATGATCAGTGGACTGAAAAGTACTGAGAGAAGGACCTCACAACACACTATAATAGTGGTTAAACCAAGGAGAAACATTGGAGAAATGAACCAGGACAAAAATCCAGCTAAAAGCCCTCCCCAAAGGTAGAAACACAGAAGAATGAGATCAACATCCAAATGCTAGCTAATAAATTAGTCAACCAAGCTCATCTCAGAAAACAAACTTTTAAAAATAACACATGAATGAATGAATAAAATGGTAAGATGGAGCCGTAGCATGCAAACTAGTTTTCAGCTAGTCTTGTTTCTAAGTAAGTCTGGAGCCACTGAATGTGATTGATGACCTGACACATGTATGCTTTGATTATCCTACTGCTATTTAGGATGGTGACAATTTCTCCTATTGCCCAGAATTCTCAAATGCATACCTGGGATCAAATGATATGAAAGGTAATTTGAGTATGTGTGTGTGTGTGTGGGGGGGGAATGATGGCACTTAGATCCATTGACATGAGAGTCAAATTCTTTTTTTAAAAGTTTTTAAAAAATATTTATTTATTCCCTTTTGTTGCCCTTGTTGTAGTCATTATTGCTGTTGTTATTGATGTCATCATTGTTGTGTAGGACAGAGAGAAATGGAGAGAGGAGGGGAAGACAGAGAGGGCTTCACCCGCCTGTGAAACGACTCCCCTGCAGGTGGGGAGCCGGGGCCTGGAACAGGGATCCTTGCACTGGTCCTTTGCGCCACGTGTGCTTAAGAGAGTCAAATTCTAAAGTCTATTATTATAATGTATTAGTTTTAGCTTCTGATTCATTTTGTTTAATGGACCTTTAAAGTGTTATTCCAACTGGCATTCTTACCCATTGTATATAAAAATTCCATCCACACTGAGATTTGCTGATGTTAGAAAAATGATTTTCTAGTCTTTGCCTAACCTACAAGCAAAAGAACAAATTGGTTCAGTTTGATGTTTTAATTAACAATAGTTCGATTATTTAAAACATATCTTGAAGCATTAAAAAAAGAGAGAGTTACAACCTTCTCACCATCTCCCCAGGCCTTTAAAATCTTTTCAAGTTGGCAGAGATGTGCTTTAGAAGGCAGAGCAATATTCTAGGCATTCTTTGCATGTTTAAGGTCTCAGATGTGGTTCTAACACTATAACACAGAGGTAAGGCCCTAGCACTGTTCAACTCTGGTTAAGGTGGTGCTAGGGATTGAACCTGGGATCTCAGAGCCTTGGGAATGAGAATCTTTTACATAACTATTGCTATCTCCCCAATCCATAGACTTATTTATTTAAATATTTATTTATTTCCTTTTGTTTTATTGTTTTAGTTCTTGATGTCATCATTGCTGGATAGAACAGAGAGAAATGGACAGAGGAGAGGGAGACGGGGGGAGAGAAAGATAGACACCTGCAGACCTGCTTCACAGTTTGTGAAGTGACTCCCCTACAGGTGAGGAGCCAGGGGCTAGAACTGGGATCCTGATGCCAGTCCTTGCGCTTTGTGCCACATCTGCTTAACCCACTGCACTCTGGCCCGACTCCCTACTTACTTATTTTTATTGGGAGGTTAAAACTCTTGTATTTCTCATTCCTCAGATAGATGCTTTTCAGTGCTATGAACCTACAGACTTTAATTGTAACATGGACTAAGGTTTGATATTTTACTAAACTGGATTATTGAAGATATGAGCAATAAAAGAGAATACCCCTGTAATCAGAGATTGACAAAACAGCTATGAGATCTGTCAGAGATTTCACCCAAGGGACACAAAATCAGAAAAGTCTTGCAAGGGCAGTGGAGAGGAAAATTTTAAATTATTTTCAGCTTATCTCTCTGTTGTGCCTGGTTTATTTAACAGACTGGTTGCAATTTATAGTTTGAAACAACATAAGCTCCTACTGTTTTCCTAAAACAAATTACAGGAAATTATTGAATATTTATGTTTATTAAAGTGAAGTCAGATATGGAGAGTCACTAAATGCACTCTTTATAAAGAATATATAATGTAAATAGATAATAATTGTATCTATTTTCTGATTTCTAATTTTTTTACTGTATTTTCTGTTGGGAATATGCCATACTTCATTAACTATAAACAAGAGGAAGTTTGTGCATGATTAGCACATGGCTAACATCATCAGCATAGGATGGATGTAGAATTGGCCGTAAATTAACTGGAAGGATCATTTAAGGAAGGATCTGGTGGAAATAGTCCCTGTTGCCTTTTCCCTTTTTCCTGTTGCTCTTTACCCCATCTTCTTGTCTTCCCCTGGGGTCTATGCATCATAGAACTTGAATGCTGGTGAAAGGACATTGAAGAACTCATGCCACATGACTGGCTAGTCTTTTTTTTCTTCTTTCCTATTTTCCCTACCACAATTTAAAAGAACTCCATAAATCATTTTTATAAACCCTGCAAATGATCACTTTCTATTTGTACAACAATTTTCTATGAAATCGGTACATTCTTATCTTGTGTGCTTATGTGTTTAAAACAAAAATTATTCAGTTCTCAGTTGCCAAAATCTGGTGGGAATAGTGATAATCTGGAAGTAGGAAGGAATGATGATGATGATGATGATGATGATGATGATAAGGGCTAACATTTTTGCTTTCTGTGATATTCTCAAGCCTAAAGGATATTTCCTGTTTAGTCTAAAAAAGGGACTTTTCCTTTCCTCTAGATAGAGGGTGAAAGACACACACACACACACACACACACACACACACACACACACACACACACACACAAACACTCACTCACTCACTCACTGGAGGGTGGTAGTGGGAGAAGCACTGCAGCACCTCTCTACCACTTCCTGTATAAGTGAGCTTGAGCCCAGCTCATTTTGCATAGTAAAGCATGCACTCCACTGGTGAGTCATCATCTAGTTCCCTCTACCCTATCATATGTATTTATACTGAGACAGAGACAGAGAAGGGAGAGAGAGATGGGCAACAGGGTATGTTCCTCCATTTTATGGATGCTGGAGATTGAATACAGGACCCCAAGCATGCAAGGCATGCATTCTATTGCAGGGCCACCTCCCTCCTCCCTGGTCTTATCTTTTGATGAGAAATGGTCGGGTGGGGACTGGAGGCATAGATTCTAGTCTCATCTCTGTTACTAGCTCTCTGTGCGATTTGGGTAAGTCACTGTGCTTGATTTCCTGAAATAACTTCTTCATATTTACCGTTCTTTACCTTGTTTTGTTTTATGGGAAGCTAGTCTGGATGTGCTGTTTCAATAGGGACATTTATGGTGTTGGTTGAATTTTGCAAAAGCATGTTGGAAATAGGACAGTGAGATCAGGGTTTTTTTTGGTGGGGGGATCAGGGTTTTGTTTTTTTTTTATTTTCCCTATTTTGTTACCCTTGTTGTTTAACATTGTTGTGCTTATTGATGTCACTGTTGTTGGATAGGACAGAGAGAAGTGGAGAGAGGAGGGGAAGACAGAGAGGGAGAGAGAAAGACAGACACCTGCAGACCTTCACTGCCTGTGAAGGGACTCTCCCGCAGGTGCTGAGCCAGGGTTCAAACCGGGATCTTTCTGCCGGTCCTTGCGTTTTGCGCCACGTGCGCTTAACCCACTGCACCACCGACCGACTCCCGCAAGATCAGGGTTTTTAACTCTTCTCACCTGCTGCCAGAGACATCTGGAGACAGAGAGGGCAGGAGAAAGAGAGATGCTTGTAACACTACTTTACCACTTGTGAATCTTCCCTCCTGCAGGTGGGGAGCACGGGGACTGTAACCCAGATCCTTTCAAATGCTCTCAGCCAGGTGCACCAGTAGACGAACCCCACAAGTAAAACTTTTAGTACTAAAAAGAAGCAGGAGACTGGAGAGGTAGTATAGTGGTTATGCAGAAAAACTTCCATGCCTGAGCAAAAAGATCCCAGCTTCAACCCCCAGTACCACTGGGTATTTTAATCTCTGAATTTTTCAGCAGAGGTACCTGGAGATATGAGTAGGAGGCAAAGATATGGGGAGTCAAGCGGTAGCGCAGCGAATTCTTCTTCTTCTAGCGTTTGCCCTTCTTCCGTAGCCAGTCAACAGCGTCAGGTTGAGCCTGATGTAAAGTTTCGAGACCTCCTTTGAATCTGGAGAGGTGGCAGTCGTTGACTATGTGGGTCATAGTCTGTCTGTAGCCGCAGGGGCAGTTCCGGTCATCTCTGGCTCCCCAGCGATGGAACATAGCGGCGCACCGGCCATGGCCTGTTCGATTGAGGAGGGCCCAATCATAACGTGCTAGGTCAAAGCCGGGTTGACGCTTGCAGAGGGGTCTGTGATGAGGTGTTTGTTCTTTACCTCAGCTGACTGCCAACTCTGTTTCCAAGAGACTGGAACAGAGAAGTTAAGCACACGTGGCACGAAGCAAGGACCGGGTAGGGATCTCGGTTCGGGCCTCTGGCTCCCCACCTGCAGACGAGTCGCTTTACAGGCAGTGAAGCAGGTCTGCAGGTGTCTATCTCTCCCCCTCTTTGTCTTCCCCTCCTCTCTCCATTTCTCTCTGTCCTATCCAACAACGATGACATCAACAACAATAATGATAACCACAACAATGATAAAACAACAAGGGCAACAAAAGGAGAAAAAAATGGTCTCCAGGAGCAGTGGATTCTTGGTGCAGTCAAAAAAAGGCGGCAAAGATATGTAACAGTTGGCCATTACTAATTAGAATAAATCTGCATAGTTATATTAATGGAGTAGGACAAGCGATTCATTGACTGGTGCCACAACATTCAATTTCTGCCGCACAGTTTAGGGAATACCATTTTACTATGCGATTTTAGACTGGAGCATCTTTTTATTCAGATCAGATCTTCTCCTCCCAGGTAATGGCCACTTTTTATTTTGGTGAAGATGGGAGATGAGTGAGAAGTGTAGGACTCAGATTTTCCTCTCCTTCTTCAACTTTTCCTCTCCCATCAACATAGGAGATGGGGGAGGATGAGAAGTTCAAAGTAACTTCTCTCCAGTTAGGACAGAGCCATTGAGACTTAACTGCTCCATTGTTGTCTTTCTGTCTGTCTATCTCTGGGGTTTTACTAATCCCAGCTGACTTTTTTCAGATAGAGACAATGATTTAGGAGGCAGTGCCATGAATAAAATACTGGCCTTTCAAGTATAAAGTCCTGAGTTCCATGTCCAGAAGCACATGTACCAGAGCCATGGTCTGGTTCTCTTTCTCTTCCTATTCTCTTTCATTAATTTTCATTAATTCCTATTTCTCTTCCTATTCTCTTTCATTAATAAATAAACAAAAATCTTTAAAAAAAAAAAAAGGGGGGGGTGCCTGGGTGCTAGTGCAACCAGTTGTGTGAACATATTACAATGTGTAAGGACCTAGCTTCAAGCCCCTAATCCTCACCTGCAGGAGGAAAGCTTTGTGAGTGGTGAAGCAGTGCTATTATTCCTTTCTATTTTCTCCTTCCCTCTTGATTGCCTAAAAAGAGACAGAGACAGAGAGAGAAAGAAAAAGGGAGAGACACTGTAACCCCAGAAGCTCCTTGCAGTGCTGTGAGGTCTTGGCTGGAGTGTGGGTCATGCACATGACAAAACAGACCACTCCCAGATGTGCTATCTCAC
Source organism: Erinaceus europaeus (assembly GCF_950295315.1). Classification (NCBI taxonomy): domain Eukaryota; kingdom Metazoa; phylum Chordata; class Mammalia; order Eulipotyphla; family Erinaceidae; genus Erinaceus; species Erinaceus europaeus. The sequence goes on from NC_080169.1 coordinate 28,827,313, forward strand.
TGGTCCTGCTACTTTACCATTATCACAAGGAATATGTCCATTAGGAAGTGATGAGAAATTTGAGTCTCTGAGATTAACCTTTTTTTGAGCAGACTCATAAACTAACTGCTAGAGTTAAATATTAACCCGTTCCTTAGTCTCTTGTCCATCCCTTCCCCTCAGTGCTTCTGTAGTTTAATTTCACTGATGTATATGATTTCTTTATGGTCCCATTCTTTTTTTTTTTTTTTTTTTTTTTGCCTCCAGGGTTATTGCAGAGCCTCAGTGCCTGCACCATGAATCCACTGCTCCTGGAGGCCATTTTTTTTCCTTTTGTTACCCTGGTTGGTTTACCATTGTTGTGGTTATTATCGTTGTTATTGATGTTTTTGTTGTTGGATAGGACAGAGATAAATGGAGAGAGGAGGGGAATAC